>NW_024962334.1:30175609-30325317 GCF_019238085.1 Lagopus leucura | reverse complement strand
TGTTAGAATGCTGTATTTATTCTTTCTTTTCTACTTTGTTTACAAAGGAAAGTGTCAGTGTTGAGTTTCTCTAGTCCTATCCATGTTCTTCACAGAAGTGCTTGTCTCTGAGATAGTCAAACTTTTGAAAATCTGAAATAAAGGATGAAAAATTGTGCAAATTTGTTTCAAAGTGCATCGTTTTAATGGTAATGTAGTTAAAGCACCTGTCACTTGAAGGTTACACAGAGCTGTGTGCTGATTCTCAACTTTTGGACCTGTCTACTTTTGGCACTACTGAAAGATACTTGTCAGGTTTACAGAGCAGCCAAGTCCCTTTAGTGTCTGTTGACTCTGGGAATTACAGGACCTCAGCACTTTTGATGTTCAGATCAGCTGGAAAGGTCAGGGCAGCAAGGAGAGCCTGAGCGTGGAGATTGCTTTCCCTAAGGAAGCAGGACTCAGCTCATAGAAATCTTCATTGTTATCCGTTTCCAACTGTTCTGTATCAGACACACATATACACATATTTAAGTAACTTTTATATTTGTACTTTCTTTATAAGGAAGGGGGAGAATGTATGCGTTAGACCCATCGTTCCTGCACTCATTGTCTGACTTAGAGAGGCGCTTCTCTCATTTATTGTCAAGGTTGAGCAGCTCGATTAAACTGACCTCAGGTTTGGCGGTGTCAGTGAGCCTAAAAATAGCAGCATCCTGCTGCATCTTGAGGGGATTTAGCTTCATGGCTTCCATTAGCAGTGATCCATTAGGTCTAAGCCCCTGCTAACTCCTAGGAGAGAGTGCAGCAATAGAAGGAGGGGCAGCACACGTCCTTTCTTGGCCTCCTTTTGCTGGTTGCCTCTTAAGACTGATCTGCTGCTGCTCAGTATTCTCAAACTGCCTAATGTTCAAATGGAGTTCTTCTAACGCAGTAACGTGAGGAAAGATGCTTTCTTTCCTGTACGATTCAGCTCTCTCGAATGTTAGCTTTTTCTTTTTTTTTTTTTTTTCTTTCTGTGAAATGTTTCAGCAGTTATCCTTCAGACAGGATGAAATATGAAGCTTACTGTAATGGGCTGGTAATTCCAGCATCTGTTATGAGAAAGTATTGTTTTCCTGAGCTATATTAACCTTACCTTCTCTGGCATTGCATCTCCAGCATTACAGCTAGTTTCTCTATAATCTGTTTCAAATGCTAATTAAATACTACAAATATATACTGAATTTTAGGAAATGCAAGAAATGCATGAGACAGAACAGATGCCTTTAACAGACATTTTTTCAGACATGCCTGCAGAGATGATGTTGTATTTCTAATCATAAATTGTGAGTTCTTCTGTTGGTAATGTCTGTGTGGTAGTTTTCTTTTCATTAATTAAATTAATAAGGTGACTGGCTGATGGAGTCCTCAGATGATGAATTTCTTCTTAATGACTTTGCTAATGAAATAAGTTTCTCTACAACTTTAACTCCAAACTCACTGGAATTTTTTCTTTCTGTGGGATATGCAGTAACCACAGCTCCCTGTGAGTTAATGCAGAATGCTTTGAATGCAGAACACTTTGGTTGCTGGGATATAAATGATCTGTGCTCAGTTCTGAGCTGAGCTCGGTTCTGCGTTTGGAGGCCAGTCACACAGAAACCAGTTGTGCTGTGATTTTGCTGCCCACTGGTGGTAAATACATAAACTGCTGTTGTAACTGCGAGCTGGACTTTCATGTCTGCAAATTTGTTCTTCTGAAGACTTTACATAAACCAAATGTGGATTTTTTAGATAGCTTGCGATTTGCTGCTGCTTTCTCTCTAGCAGTGTGATACCTTGGCAGTCTAAAACTAGTGAAGTCATTGGAAAAGTGCCATGGGGGGCAAGTCAAATCTGAGGGTCAGCTGTGATTATTTTTTTTATTAAGTGACTTGATCAGAAGCCAGTGCTGCAACGTTCACACAAGAAGTCATCTGTTAACAACACTTGGTCTTGCAGACTGTGCTTAAAACTGTAATGAAAATGAAGGAGGTTTAGCACGATGAAGTACTGTTCCAGACCTTCCCAAATGTCCCCAAATCTTACATTTTTCTGAGGCAGAAAACTTCAGCAGGTGCTAGAGTATTTATTTTAGGAGCACAGACAGTGCTTCTTCCTGGAGAATAGGCACAGAATTGTGAGTGTACTCATGGCAAAGTCTGAAGTATGTTATAGACTCAGCAACCCAAGCTACTTCTGTGAATGCTGAATGGTTAACCTTGTAAAAGTGATGCTAAGAAAAATATGCTCACCAGGAGATGTCATAGTCTACAAGCTTAATATACACTTACATTTCTAAATAGTCAGAAATGAAATGGCAGTATTTCACTCACTGCATTAGGCCCTGAGCAAAATTAACATTTTGCTGATTAAAAATTAAGTTGCGTTAAATAAAAAGTGTCAGGGTTTGTCATTTATAATTCTGATAATTTTTTTTTTAATGTATAGAAGGTTACTAAAGAGTAATCTAAATAAATAAATGCTTTTATGCTGCTGTAATGTGTGCCAAGTTTTAACTTGCAGGTTGGATTTATAGTCAGGCTCAAAGTCCTGTTAGGAGCATTTTGAAAGCATTTTGACATGCTGATACAGCCTAATTCCAACCATGCGTGTATGTCACTGCAATAAAGGGAAAATTTTAAAAAATCGCTGGTTTGTTTGAAGATCAAAATAGTGATATAAGAAATGCCTCCCTAACCTCTTTCCATAAATAAACCTAAAGTAGCTCGTAATAGAAAGCATAATTGTAGGAATGGACTGTGTTTTTTACTGTGTATTCAAGTTGTAGTACCAGAACATTTGGCGTTGCTGTCTTCATTGACCTGGGATGCCTTAACACTTCAGTACTTTGTAATAGAACTTATGAAGATTTTGTGCCACTAAGAAAGAGCTCTTGGTTCACCAGAGCCAAGGATGTGGCATAAGGCTTTGTCCTTAGTATCTGTATTTTTCATCACAACTCATTAGATGAGTTCATGTGATGAGGTTTTAATTTCCTTATCGTGAAAATCACATAATGTCTGTACTGATACAGTGCTATATATAGCATTGACTTTTTCTAGAAAGATGAATTAATTCGAGAAGAAGAGACCATCTATTGTAATTGTTATTACTGGAGCATCTCAAACATCCTGTTTTGTCCCTTGTCCTTGGTACTATGCAATATTACTTTGGAAAGAGTAAATCAAAACCATGAAAATCTAAGATCAGTTCAATTTATTTTTATTTGTGGGAAAGCTGTAGGCAAGTTCGAAAACCTCTGTATGAATAATTCTGAAAGCAGAGCCCTTATTGCAAGTAGATCTGTATGAGATTGGCTCTAAGCTGGATTTTTGTGGTGTTTTTGCATATTGTAGGGAAGATTTGTGGGAGAAAGTAGAATCTATCTATAAAAGTAGAATCTATCATATCATCATGGGAACGAGCATCTTTCTAAAGCAAAGAAACAAAAAAATGATTCAGAATTATGTTCAGTTCCTGAAAACATTTTTAACTGCTTCTCTTCTGAAATATTTGTTTTTAAATACGTGAGCTTCTTAAACTTACTTCAATACTGTGCTAATGTTTGTTTTAAATTTACTTCTCTTGCTTGTGACAGTGGGATGTTCTATGATGGAAATCATACTTACCTTATTGAACCAGATGAAAACTACAATTCAGATGTAAGTAGAACTTCTGGTAGTCCTGCTGTATTTTTTTTGTGGAATACAGGCATTCATTGGTACAGATTAGGTATAAGACTCATTCCCTTCGTTACCAACTCATTAACTCAGCTTCTCAGCTTCTGAGTCCTCCTAATCACAGACAGAAGTAATCCTCCAAAAATCAGGTAGTGATACACGTACATGTTCCATAACACTTGGAAGTAGAGCAGTGCAGCACTTCTGGAGGCTGAGTGTCACTTGGAGCCAGCAGGAGATGTCTGTGAGTGTTCTGTCCCCTCCTTTGGCACTGGGTTTGTTTTATCCCTCTCCTCCTGCTTTGCTCTCTGCTCCAGTGCAGCAGCTCCCAGGATTCTCACAGTGCTCCCTGGGCAGCTCTCCTAAGTCCAGCTCTAAGTGTGCTCAACGACTTTGTTGCTGTACTCACATACTTCAAATAAAAGATCTAACTGTGGTGATAGCAATCCCACCACAGCTGAGAAGAGTGAAAAGAAATGGTGCCTTGCAGGTTGCACTTTTCCTAATATAGGTTTTGAATAGCAAGGGACCCTTCAGAATTGTCTTTTTAAGGCTCACAAGATGATGATTATTGATTTTTAATGCATGCAATTATTTACTATTTCAGGATGACTTCCATTTCCACTCTGTTTACAAATCCAAGTTGTTTGAGTTTCCTTTGGATGACCTGCCATCTGGTATGATTTTTTAATATTCATGGCTATTGATTTGTTTTAGTCTAAGATCAGATTTGTTAATCATTTTTGATGAATAATCTTCTGACAGTGCGTTGTTTATTTGCATATCTCTTTCCTATTAAATTAAAAAAAAAAAACTGAAAAAAATGGATCTGAAACACTGAAGGCACTGGAAAAGAACATGAAGGGCTGAAAAAACTTGAATCCAATGAATCAGACTCCTCCCAGACCTTCACGTTATGGTGTATGTTTCACTTGACAAGTCTTGCAGTCTATAGACTGCATTATTTGCTAAGAGTTATAGAAAAGAAAGGAATAGGGTAGCCTAAAAGTGATGAAAATAAACCTCACATTGCCAACAGCTCATAACTTTTCATGGATTTTTCCCATTTTGAGATACAGGGTGAGTATCATGGTGTGAATGTAAGCCTGAGGGGTATGTTATTGTTGTTCTTGGGCCCTCTAATTTCCAGTTCATTCAGCATCTCTTGTGATGCTGACTGTAGTGCAGATGTTCATTTAAATAAAATTACTTTGGAGGTAGAAGTGGTTTCAAGTTCTTGTAGTAATCCCCAAAACACTTCAGTTTGTGTGTGGAATAAGAAGAAATTTTTAAAAATCAGTTTTCATCTGAGAAGTTGGCTTGTTGAAGCAAAAATGGCAGTATTTATGACTTATCCTTATTCTGTCAAGGATTTGCAATATTTACAGATGCATTTTCTTACACTATAAAATAAATGCTAGATAAATGAAACTATCCCTTCGTAGACACTCATTTTAGTAGAAATCAACTCCAGGCTAATTTCTTTTTAGATAGAGGTTACAGTTGCCCAGTGCTATTGCCACAAGTATTATTTGTTCTATGAAAACAGTGGGATCTGGTTTCCTACCATGCTGGGCACTGCCCAAAAGATGAATCATCCTATTCTGAAGCGTGGCGTATGCAGCTTTGTTAACTGTTAAGCAAAGCAGAATTGTTCAGAGAATTAATGGGAAAACAAAACAAAACCTAAACAACCAAGGGAATTGCTACAATTGGGTCACCCTGATTCCACTTCTGGAGAAGCAATCTTTCTGCCTTTAAACGTAACATTTTCCCAGCTTGGTGCCTTGTGTCCCTGCTTCTTATGGCCAGGCAAGGCAGAGGATGGAATGGGGTGGAAGGGCAGCACAAAATGCTTGTGCGCAGCATGCTGTCCCCATCCTATCTGGAAGCTTACTATGTATGTGCACCTTACACATGATCCGTGGTTACTCCGTGTGCTTGCAGAGATGATAAAGTAATGAGAGCAATGTATTGAATACGAGGCTGACTGATCGAGTGCATCTTGGATCAGAGTTTCTTAAGGATATGTCATTTAGAAGTCTGGAAGTAATGCAGTCACAGCTGAGTGACTGAGAGGAGTCTTCTGTCTCAGACTGTTAAAACAGGAGACTACCAGAGCTGGTACTTACAGATATCTGTCGGCAGTCTCCTAAGATTTCTTAATAGTTCAATTTTATGTTTGCAAGATTCTGGAGTAAAATTATTATTTTCTGCTTTAAAAATTATGAAAAGGAATTCATTGCAAGCAGAACCCACCTGTTTCACCTCCACCAAATCTTGTTGATTCTCAAAAGATCTGTCAAAATAAGGCTTCAGATTTTTCCACAGAAATCCAAATATTCTTGCATAGTTCTGATTTTACTGTAGATAACAAGTAAATAGTTGTTGGCTTTTCAAATGGAAGATGTTTCCCTTGATTGAATTAAAATCATGAGGTCATAGAATTACTTTGTTTAAAATGTTGAAAAGGAGATTTAATTATGGAATGCTAGTGGTCTGAGTTATAGAAATGTTTGTAATGTGGAGAAAAGGTGATATCTTTTTGTGCTTAGTATCTCATCCGTAGTGCAATAAAATTTAACTTACTGTTTGCTCTTCTACATGTTTGTATTTGCTTTTGTGAAGCTGTTTGGAAACATTATTCTGAGGCTTGTTGTAAAAGTTTTGGTAGTTTTAACAAATTATGCTCTGGCTGAAAATCCCACCGTTTTTATTTGTCTTTGGTTATTCAGTGTAAGACTGTTTTAAGTCATGTTTCCTGGACAGCCTCCAGAGGATGAGAGCTGTTCCCACTGCCATCTGCTTGTCCACCCTTTCCCTGCTCTGGTGTTCATCCCCAGCCCCACAGCACACCATACCCTACCTCCTCCTTCACTCCCAGCCTGCGCTGCCCCACCAGCACAGCTCCTGCACCGAGTCTTCCCTGCAGTCTGCATGGTGTGCTCTATTGCCTTCACTTTCCTTTTTTGTTGTTTTCTTTAAGAAATACTTGCAAGTAACTGCTTGTCTTATAGATTCATTTTATTTTATTTTTTTATTTTTGGAAGTACTGCCACAGAGTCATTGTTAACAGCAAGCACTGTGTTAGATTATGGCATCGGTATTTCTTATGTTCCTTAATACTTTCCTAATTTATCAATTTGCCCAGCGTAAGCAGCTGTTCCTTGATGTCAGGATTTTCTTTTTATCTTTTGAAGAGTGTGTGAGCTCAGATTTCCACTCAGCTCTGCATTAGGAATGGACTGGATGTATCACGAGCTTCTATATTGATGTTAGAAAGGAAAAAAATCAAGTGGTAGGGATTACTCAATATCAGTAATTGTAAAAGCCCACTATTTTACTGCAGTTCAATAGCAATATACTTTTTACATTCTTTTGCCCTTTGGGAATTCAACAAACAAAAAGACAAACGAAAAAGAAAATAGCTATTGCAGAAAAGAATAAATTGTATTGTACTCTATAATAGCACGTAGAGGCACTGACTTTAAATAAGGAAAGCTCATCCAAAAACTTAGCATGTTTGGAGCCTTTGACTGCATAGTTTAGTAGACTGTACATTTTCTCACAGTCTGTCTTCAGACAGTGCCCTGGCATTGTCTTAGACAACAATATTTATTGAAGGTGTTGTTGTTCAAGTAGTGTATAACATGATGTCCCTTCCTTTTGGGGTCACTTGAGTTGTCCTTACATTTTTTTCAAGATAATATCTTCCTGTCAAAATTTCCACTAGGCTTTTTCAGCTCTGCATTTCCTGGGTGATTTTGCTGGTCGTGTTATTTAGCTTGAGGGTCTCTGGCTGGAAATGGACCCTGTGTGAATTCATCCAGCTTGTGAGTTATGGCACAGTGTTAATGTGTGCTAATGTGTCAGTGCTAATGGCTGCAGCATTCCCCTCGAGACGGCTGACTTCCGATGGCAGGGTAAAGCTTCACGTTTGCTGGTCAAGTTATCCAGGATCCCATACACGTGTTGTAAATTACTATTTCATTGATTTAGAAGTTATATTGTTACTAGTTTCATTAATGATAATACAAAAATCCTCAAGTGAAAGGTTGAGGGGCACAAACACAGACTGAATTAATCGACATACCCAAAGAACAATCAAATATAAATTTATTTTTATAAATGTGAAGATTTGGTTTGTTATCATTCTGAGCTCTGGAGGCTCCAGGCCTTTAAGCAATAGATAGAAATCCTTGGGTATTATTTAATTTATTATGGATCTTTTTTTTGTACAGAAAATCTTTAAGTGCACTGGTGTATCCATGAAAATGTTCCTAAGCCTAGGATTGCACAGGCCCCTTCATAGAAGGGTATCTGCAAATCTCAAGCACCAAAATAAGAGCATAATTGTCCAGATACAGCCAAGACAATGCCAGTTGTCCAAGCTTTGCTTTGATGGTTTGCATTATAAGTGAATAGCCACGCCAGGTTAACATTAGCTCTTACCCCTGGTGAAACTTTGTCAGATGGGTAATTCAATTTCTCATTTTAAGCCTTTGTTGGCATAACAGCTCTATCAGCTCTATTAAGCTCCAAATATTACTGTATTCAAGTGTATTTGAACCTTAAATAGAAATTGCAGGTATTTTACTATAGTATGAGAGGTAAGATTATTAATTGGCTTGTTTGAAATATTAACATTTACCTTAATTTAATAGCTCTCTATATGCATAGCTAGCATGTTAAAAAAAATATATCACTGCAAATTGATTTAACAGTATAAGAACAATCTGCAGCACTCATGAACAGCAAATTTGTTAACGGGGGTAACATACATTGCATGACACAGGCAGCACTACACACATATATCACATACAACACCAGAAGTGGGTGAGAAACTGTAGTGCTGTAAGAAACCTGTATACTAGCGAAGCTGAAGTATTGAGGGCTTTTAACACAATCAAAACTTGTCTATAAAGGTGTGTGAACTGGAGTCCATTAACTTACACGTCTTCCGTAGTGCTGTCTACTTCTCTATAGGACTGGTAAAATTGCCATGGAATTATTGCAGTCTTCAGTTCCTGGGGAATTAAAGTGTGTCCAAAGTTAGAGAAAATACGAAGGAAAGAAACTAGGCAAAGTAAAAAGGTTACAGAATGCACAAGCAATTAATTTACTCAGAAAAAGTCTTTGTGGGGCTATGTAAATAGTAAACATGTTTAGACAAGATAAGGAAGGAGTTTGCTATTGTACAGGGAAAGGTGAGGGAGATGCTTTGAATCCAGAAGATGGAAAAGTAGAATTGTCATAAAATCATTTGAATTGGAAGGGACCTTTGAGCAGGGACAGCTATATCTGGTACTCAGAGCCCAGTAAAGCCTGGCCTTAAGTGTCTCCGGGGATGTGGCATCTGCCATCTCTCTGGGCAGCCTGTTCCAGTGCTTCACTGCTCTTATCATAGAAAACTTTATTTTTATATCCAATATAAATCTTCCCTCTTCTAGTTTGAAATAATTTCTCCTTGTCTTATCGCAACAGACCCTGCCAAAAAGTCTGGCCCCTTTTTTCTTATAGCCCCCCCATGGAGCTGTGGGGGAGAGGGTGGGAACAAGCATTGTCTTCTATTTGGTTTATATTGTGTTCCTTTCCATCAGTGGCTAGTAAAAGATTTGGCAAAAAAATAAACTACTTGGTGCTTACTATTAGAGGTTTATCAAATCAAAGACACAGTGGGATTAACAGGGAAGAATATCGTATTGACAGGGAGCACTGCCAAAATCCCACAACATTTCTCCCAACTCAAACATGTTTTACTTTGTGGATATAATCTTCTTAAAGTGTTAATTCTGCCTTTCATGCTCTTATTAATTTAGGTAGCTATTGAGAGAGCTCTGTGAATGCCTGCTGAATTTCCAAAAATATGATTTGCTCTGTGGAAGCTCTGTGCTAATATTACATCCCCAGTATTGGTGAAGTTTTGGCATAGAACATCTGCTGTGCTTTCCGAAGCACGACACCTCCAGATCATCTGTTTCAGCAGACCAGATTATCACTAGTAGAGTTTTTAATAAGAACGGTGTTACAGGGAAGCATCTGTAACATTGCCTCCTTTCTAACTAGAACATTGAAAAAAGGAGTTGCTTCTGCATGTGATGCATGGAAGAATGCCATACTACTGTCATGAAGCATTGGGGTCACTAATTGTTGGGCTGTATTTTTGTAAACGCTCAATGGGTTTGCCTGTGTTTTCTGCTTAGAGTTCTGGCACATGAATGCTACATCACAGAAGTTTGTTGTAAAGCCGAGGCACAAAAGAAGGAGAAGGCAGGTATGCGCCAATGTGCTTGTTTATAAGTAATATGCTATCGAGTTTGTTCTGTGTCTGCTGAACTGTTTCATCCAGATGGAGTCCTGTTGCTGCTCCTGGACTGGCACGAGGTCTTTATGTATGATATAGCTATAACAGAAAGCGGTATCTAATGTTGACAAGGGATTGCTGGACTCTCTTGTACAGTGCCTACCTGAATAGTTAAGTGCTTATGTTGTCACCTTTCATTAAGGTGCCACCACAATGTCAATTTCAAGAGAATTTTTGGGTACCCTATGATGTGTGTGTGTGTGTGTGGCCAAAGCACGGCAGACCCTCTCCATTACATTGATAAAAGCACAAGCTATTTCCTCACATAGGCTCCATTTAATCTGTTGCTGAATCTCAAGAGTAGCATTTCTCTCAATATTATAAAATTTTGAAACACCGCTAAATTGCACATGGAAAAAATAATAGATAAAATATTTTATCCTATTTTGGATATGTATTTTTTGAGAAACTCCTAACTAATGAAACATTAACAAATCACTTTTATGTTGCAATGGTGACAAGTGCCTATTTTATCTTCCTTTGTTTTAAAATAAATATTCTAAAGTGATATTTCGGTCTCCATTTTCTTAAAGGGGAGAAGAAATTAACTTATATTTGTACCTTGGAAAGACAGAAACAATTCTTTGCTTTAGGAATGGAGCTAAAATAATGGTACAGGTCAAAATAGAGCTCAAGGGCCTGAACAGTGCTGGCAACATCAAACAGAGAGCAGTGAGAAGGGAAGATGACTTTCTCTCTGACTAATGTAACCATCTCAGATTGAGAAAAGAAGTGAGAAAGAAACTGGAAAAAATCCAGAAATCATTCATGAGGATCTTATTTTACATTAGGTGGTTTGCTGTCTTTCTTTAAACTAGCCATTACTCTGCATTTTCAAATCATAATGATGTAATAACTCTTCTGGAAAAAACCATGGAGAAGCACTGTCATCAGTGTTTCTAAATGCAAAGTGTGTGAGATGGAGGTGGGTACTGCATTCACTGTATGAATCAAGCAGTGCAATAAAAAATAGCTTAGGAAGGATTACTTTTTCAGTGAAATACAAAGTTTATATATGTGGGCCTCGCTGAGAATTGTCTTTTAAAAAACCTAAACTTGGAATTTATTGGATTAAAATGCTTGATTTCATTGTTTAAGCTCAAACGAGTGTTCCAGAGGAGGTGAAATACGAGGACTATATATTTGAAAAAAAAAAACCCAGTCCATTCCTTTTCACCCTCCACAAGATATTCCAACCAGTTACACAGTAAATATGTTTACTCATTTTTACTGCAAATCCAGACAAAATTGACAAACGTGTAAACCTACAATTGTCTTCATGGGGTACAGCTAAGGATTTTTTTACTGTGGCATAATTAATCACAAGAAGTATTGTCAAAATCTAAAAGCGGAATTAAGACAATTAACAAAAATATGTGAGAAACTTGTTTGCTGAAACTGTTTCTAGTTATCAGTTATACTTTCTCTGTATTCTGCCATCACTAGGCTTTTTTATGGTTATATTCTCTCTGTAGGTTCGTCAGATTCCACGTAAAATTGAAGAAGAAACAAAATACATTGAGTTAATGATTGTAAATGATCATCTGATGGTAAGACTAGCATACTTATGTTTACCAGTAGAATAAAATTGTCTTAATTTTCGTATAAGTGATAAATAATAAAGAATAACATATGGCCAGAATAAGTGCAGTGTCCTTAAGAAAAAAGATTCATGTTGATAGAGATGTCTGAACAATAGCAAGATGATTTCACCAAGAATGCAAGCAGTCCTACCTATCAGAGAAAGCATCATAAATTAAAGCTTTGCATCAAAAGGTAGCTAATGAAAATGGGGCTTAAGTTGATGGCTTTCTTTCAGACTTTCTTCAGCACTTGTTTTCAGTGCAGCAGCTCGGCAGTCACTAATGTAATCATTGACTTTGTGCAGTGGGAAGATTAATATTGACTAGATTTTTTTGATACATCCGAATAAATTTAGAGAAATGTGTTTTGTTAAGCTTGAGTACTTTCTTAGGGAAAAACATAAATGGGCTCTCTAATGTAGTGGAAAGAAGCATAAGAAGGCTTAGAGTATTGAAGAAAAACAGGGCTTAGAGAAGCACAGATTTATGTCAGTGAAGTTCATTATTAATTAATTAATAAAAGGCATAGCAAAAGAAATGATGAACTCTTCATCTCTCACACTCTTGAAATACGAACAGGGTACTTCTTGAAGATGTGTTTGTTTCAAACACAAATGGTAGGATTTGATACTGAAGCAACTAGATAAAGCTCAGAGACCAGTGATGCCCCTCAAACTGCTGATTTTATTTATTAGATGATTTTATGATTCCTTATGGCTTTGAAATCAGTGTGTCTATGCATTTTTGTCAGTCCTTTTTGCAAGGTACAACTTCTTTCTTTTACTCAAACTGGCAAAATCAGACAATAGGAGTCTGAAAGGAATTTATCATTCTTATTAGACAATTTTAGTGATACCAACATGCTCTTGTCAGCTCAGTTTGGTGAGAGTAGCAAGAACTTCTTAGATTAAAACAAACAATAAGAGATGCTGAATTCTCTGAAGTAGTATGTTTATCCTGAAGACCTGAGGCTGCAACATTTCCACTGGGACCTCATTTGTCTGGAGACAGTGCTTCCTAATTTTTGGTTAATTATTGGCAATGCAAGAATCAGCCAACTTAGAAGTTTGTTCTCTGAAGCAAATGTCTTTGAACACCTGTAATAAGCTACATAATTTCATTCCATGAAGAGGAGGTGTGCTTTCAGCTCATCCCTTACCCTATGGCACATAGGCGTGTTTTGCACATTCTTTATGTGTGCAGTAGATGTGGCACTGCAGGTGGACTCAGCCAGCAGCTCCCAGGTCCAGGGACACCTCCATTTATTTCGTATATCCATTTCATCTTTTATACCATTTTTAGCTTTGCAGTCTTGTTCTTCTGTTATTCTAGTAAGTGAAACTTCCTCATTTTTCGGTGTTTTTTCTCTCCATTTCTGCTCATAAACCTTCCTTTCCCACCAGCCAGCTGTGTATGGGAACTGCTGAGTCACAGCCTGAACCTCTGATTGATCACCTGAGGCGAGCCATGAGTCAGCCATGGAGCACAGGTGAAGGCAATTCTCCTGTGCTGCTGGAAGGGGTGGAGCCAGGCTCCACCCCTCCTGGACCTATTTAAGAGCTGGCTACCAGAGGGGAAGGATCTCTTCTGGAGATTGCCTCTATTGGTGTTTTGTGGTGAGCCAGCCAGGAGGGTAAGCCTCCCATTTTGTTCTCTTTTGTTATCATTGTCCACTTTGCCTAACTCTCTTGATTATATTGTAACATCTTGATATCCATTGATTATACAATTGTAACATCTTGATATCCATTGATTATACACAACTGCCTGACACTTCTTATGAACTAAAAGATCCCAACTTCCAGAAAACGTTCCCTCCAAAATCAAGCATCTTGGGACACAAGATGGTCAAACATTTCTGAAAATCTTTGCCTTTAAGTCCTGAGTTCTTCTAAGATACTTGTGACCTTCATACTCATGGTGCTCATTTATGTCTGTGTTTCTGCAGACAAGAGTACATGAAAAAGTATCTTCAGTAGTAAAAGAGGTTAACAATGGATTCCTGTTCGTATAGCATTTTTTTTTTCTGCTGAAGATCTTAGAATGCTTTCCTTACAACAGTTGTGTAATGTATGTTCAGCACAAGAGACCAAACCATACACAGAGGCTCTCCTGTTGGCATAGTTCTTTTTACTTAGTGGGCTTTTTGGAAAAGGAGCTTGTTTTTCTAAATCTATACTTGTAATTTATCTGTGTTTGTTTTGCAGTGTAAAAAGCACCGCTTATCAGTTGGCCACACAAACAGCTATGCTAAGTCAGTTGTGAACGTGGCAGATTTAGTAAGTACTTGACTGAATGTTCTTTTACGCATGAGATCATCATATGATTCTCCTTCTGATAAATCAGGAGCTGTTATTTCATGGTGTACCTAATAACAACAAATGCAAAGATTACCAGTTTTCATCTAGAACTGAAGTCAGCCATGTCAGCCTTTGTCTAAAATAAAGCATTAGAGATTTTTTTGTGGCATTTAAGTATCCTTTAACAGATAGATCTCGAGTTGGAAGTTTAAAGAGAATCTTAGATATGATAGTTTTTAACACAAGCTTATAGGTTGTCTACCTGAAACCTAAAAAATTATCGGAATTAGAACACACTAAAATATCTCTTAAAAAAAAGAGAAAAATGAAAATCATTTGAGTAGTGAGTTAGAATAGGGACATACAAATGGATTATGTGGATTATATTTTTGATACTAAGCAGCATAAGCTGCTGGCTCTTACATCTCATTCTGGAAAAGCATTACTAGAAAAAAGAAGAATGTAGTTCCTACTCTTGAAATGTGGAGTATTAACCCCCAGTATTGAATGTATGGCTGCCGGTGAGAGGTTAAATACTCCTGTAGAGGTGAATAGCAGTGAAAACAAAAGGTTTTTTGACATAAGAGATATCTCTTGTGTCCCTGAAGTGAGCTGGACAATATAAGATGCCCGTTAACCCCAAATCTTTGAAATGTTTGAAAAGCTTCTGTAGCATTGTGTCAAAAACCTCACCTCTGTTCTATGATCCTCTGCCTGAGCAGGACCTCAGGGGGATTTTTCTGTGGAATAAGAGAGGGGATAGAAGAATTAGGCCTAAAATCTAGATATTACTTTCTTTTCATGTTTGTTGTTGCTTTTAAGGGAGACAAAAGCACCTGGGGGAACCTAAAGTGTGTTAGAACAAGCTAAATATTTTGTCATATAAGAATGAAGCCTGTTACAAAGAAGGGGTAAACCTCACCTTCTTTCTCCTTGACATAATCTATTTGTTCGTTCTGTTAATGTACTAGATATATAAAGAACAGCTTAACACCAGGATAGTATTGGTTGCCATGGAAACCTGGGCTACTGATAACAAGTTCACCATATCTGAAAACCCCTTGGTGACCCTGCGTGAGTTTATGAAATATAGGAGGGATTTTATCAGAGAGAAAAGTGATGCAGTTCACCTTTTTTCGTACGTAATCTCGTGTGATGTTTTCTTACTGTTTCTTTTCCTTTCCTTGGGGGTTGCTTATCACGAGTGCCTGACGCGTCTCCTTTCTGTTGTGTGTATAACTCACAATAATAAAGAAAATAACATTTCTGAGGGGAGGTGGGAAGAAGTTAAAACAGCACACAATGTGCTTGCCAGTGCAACCAGAGGTTTTGCTCCCCTTTTAGTTTTAACATATTAAGCTTGAGCTGCATGCACTGTAATTAATTCCTGGCTGTCCTGTACAATTACCTGCTCTGTGAGTGCAGGAGGGTGATGCATGGTTCCACCTTGTGCATTCACTTCTTTAGTAGTAGAGCACAGGCAGCACTGTTGAACTGTGTAAAAGCAGAATATTGGCTTTAAAACCCATGAGCTTTCCTGCTTAAGAAGCACTCTGGTCTGCCTTGCTCTGTTGAATGACTTGCATGCTGCAGGATTACTAAAAGGAGCATTGAATCCTCAGAACAGTCTGTCCTTCAGAAAGACATATGATGTAAGAATAATAATCTGGAAGGAATTTTATTATCTCTAAACTATCTCTAAATTACTTTGATAATAGGATTGATGTAACAAACCATATCTAAAAAATAACAGAGACACTCTTGATAAGATTTTTATCCCCAGGAGACAGGCCAGGTAGACTGTTCTGCTTGGAGCCCTTATCCCTCTCTGCTGAGAGATAGGAAGCTATATGAACAAATTTAGCTTTAACTCCTCATTTTCACATGATTCCAGTAGGGAGCCACTATCCAGCCTCTCAGTTTTTTGCACACGCTTAATTACTGTCATTGATTTCCTATGTGAAGTTAGATCCCTAAGTGTTACTTGTACATTTTAGTTTGTCAGTGTCTCAGTTCTTCATCTGTAAAAAGGGAATCATTTTTTTTTTTTCCCCCACATCTTTCTTATTCCTTTTCTGTGAAATTGTAAGGTCTTTAGGGGACACAGTAACAGTCTCCCTGTGACAGGGACAATGGATAACACTGTAATACAATTTCCAGTGCTACGTGTAACACCATTTTCACTGGTGTTCAAGATATTGTATTTGTAGATTACTTAGGGAATACAGTTCTAAAATTGTGTCCTTGAGTAAAATATGGCTGAGTGGGAAGGGCGAGTGACTGCTTGACTGCCCTGGCAGCACACCAGTTAAAAATCAACTTCCACTTTCAGTGCAGTTAGCCCATTGTGTTCTGTTTCATGTTTTTTTCTGTTTTCCTTTGAGAAAACCAGTGTGCACTGGCTTGGCTGGATCAGTGCTTCTAAAGTGGTGCAGAGTATCTTTTGTCTCCAGTAACTCACAATCATTCATACTGACTTGGTCAACATCAAAGGCATCATTAAATTTAGGCTTACAGTGCAGCTGCCACCTGGATGAGATCAGCTGCAGTTCTGGGGAGTTCTGACCCATCAGGGAGCCACAAGGCATCTCCCTTTCTTTTTTGCCACATCTGCATTGCTTAACTGGACATGTGTCTTCTTCCCGGGCCTCCTACTGGAAGCACAGAGGCCACTCTTGCACTCTGTAGCATGCACCAAAGCAGTGTCAAAGTGTGGACTTAGAAAACCACTTGCTAAAGTATGACTGACCATAGAATGGTTTGGGATGGAAGAGACCTCGAAGTCCACCCAGTTCCCACCCCCTGCTATGGGCAGGGCTGCTCCCCCTCTAGCTCAGGCAGCCCAGGGTCCCATCCAACCTGACTTTGAGCACCTCCAGGGATGGAGCACTCACAGCTTCTGTGGGCAGCTGTGCCAGGCCTCACTTCTACATATGAACAAAAGTATGGTGAGATAGGAAATCTTGTCTTACGCTTTCTTATATTAGGTAATGTGAGAATGAGGAGGGAAGATGGTTAAATTTTTCTGGAGACTGTCTGTCATATGAGTTTTATGAGTGTTATCTGTGATTCTCATTTTATTTTTGCATAACTTTTCAACATAGTGATGGGACCTGACATTTGCTCATTTCTCATTTGAAAATAAGATAAATACTAGGATGGGTAGGTGCAAAATTTGTGGGATGAGCAGGGTAAACTTTCTTTTATGTTCCTTTTTGTCAAAGGGGGAGTCGATTTCAGAGCAGTCGAAGTGGTGTAGCTCACACTGGTGGAATCTGCTCCTTGCTTAAAGGCGGAGGTGTGAATGAGGTAGGTGTGGGTACTGGGGTGGATGAAAAGTGGTGGAAATTTGTCTGCAGGGAATTTATCAGTGCAGTTCCTCAAAATATCTTGCTGCTGCTTTGCTGATGCAGAGCCTTAGCACTGCTCTGTGGAAGGGAAGTCTTAATGAAGAACAGAACATGAATAAAGTTGGACATGGGCTCAAATGCACTTTCCAACAGTGTAATTTTTGCAATATTCTGTCATTCATACTTGTGACTACAGTAACAAAAAAGAAGCAGACTTTCTTAACTTATTTGTAAGCCAGCGTTTAGTCTTCCTCACATGTTCATTTTCTATTTCCTCTGAAGTAATTACTTTAACATTGTGAAACTCATTTTGCCTTTTATTGCCTTTAAATGAAAAAAGCTTTGGCTGTGCCTGAGATTATAGAAACATAGTGGTAATTTTCAACCTTAATGATTCTAAGATCACCAAGTCCAATTGTCAACCCATTACCATCAGGCCCACTAAACCATGTCCTTCAGTGCCACATCTGCACGTTTCTTGAACACCTCTAGGGACAGTAATTCCACCACTTTCCTGGGTAACCTGCTCCAATGCATTACCCCTCTTTCTGAGAAGAAATTTTTCCTAACATCAAACTGAGCTTCTCCTGGAGAACCTAAGGCCATTACCTCTTGTCTTAACACTAGTTATCTAGGAGAAGAGGCCAACTACAACCTTGCCACAGCCTCATTTCAGGTGGTTGTAGAGAGCAATAAAGTCACCCCTGAGCCTCCTCTTCTCCGGACTGAACAATCCCAGCTCCCTCAGCTGCTCCTCACAAGACTTGTGCTCCAGACTCCTCTCCAGCTTTCTTGCCATTCTCTGTCTGGACACACTCCAGGGCCTCAATTTCTTTGTTGTAGTGAGGAGCCCAAAACTGAACACAATGCTTGAAGTGCAGCCTCAGCAGTGCTGAGTATGGAGAGAGATACGTGTACCTAACTGATTACTCTTCCTACCTTACTTACTTCTTTCAGTTTGGAAAGCCTGACTTAATGGCAGTTACCCTGGCACAGACATTGGCTCAAAATATTGGCATTTTCTCAGACAGAAGAAAACTAATAAGTGGTAAGTTTGTATGCTTTTTCACCTCCTCTCAAGAGAAGATCTTAACAAGAGAATCTTACCAGTGTCTCTCTGATATGTTCTTTTGTAATGTTTCTTACAATGTTGGAATACTGTTACTTCTAATAAAATGAGGAGACACTACCATTGGTTTACCTCTATTTAAATGTCACAGTTTCCCCCTGCCCTAATTGTTGGTAGCACTGGTGCCATCATTTTGTTAAAAATAAATTAAAAAGGTGTCTATCACCATTCATTTCAGGGAGATTGATGTAACACCCACAAACTGAATGGCTGCTATGCTGCAGTGCGGAGGTAGAGAGACAGACATTATTAGACCCAGGGATGATGATTAGCCCCCTCAGTCCTGTTACGAAGGATGGATTTGGCAACGCATCTCTTTCCCTGTCTGCCTTAAATGAATTCCTCTTCTATATTACCCAAATCTCCTGTATTTATCACTCTGCTGCTGCCATTTATCTACTATTTGTAACCTTGAGTTTCAACTTCCTAATAGCCTGTTAACCTGCAGTGCTTTAATTCATCAATCCTCCATCCCCACAAGCAGCTCTTCCTCCCTACTTTCACTAAGCAAAATTAGTACTGTGCTTTTTTAAGTGGCATATGACAATTCATTGCGCTGAAAGCCTTACGTTTAAAAACATAATTACTATATTGACTAACATAAATGTTTTCATGGATTTTGTTTTCAGACGTTGTAGAGACAGTACATAATGCAGAGGTACATCTGCAAGCAAAAGTTATTGCAGTACACATAATTTTATTTTGAAAAATACTCCAACACGTAGGATGCTCTGTGCTACTTACATATTCAGTATTCATTTTCTAGCTGCATGTTATTAAACTGCTGTAAGGAAAAGGGGAAAATAGTAAAATTGCTGGGTCCTATTGATTCTCTTATTGACACTGAAAATTTGGGAATCAAATATAATGACATGGGAGAAGGTGGCAGATCTGCCTTGTGATATGCAAGTGCTGGAGGCTGACTGCAGTTTCCTCTGACTTCACTTAAGGGAAGGAAAAAAACATAGAGCATGTTTTCAAGGTGCAGGATTACAAAGAATCATGCATAGATTTTGAAAGAAAGCTCAGTGTGCACTGACACACTTAAATTAAAGTGTGCAATAAAAGAACAAATGATTCTTTTCAATTTATATTTAAAACTGCAATAGAATTGATTCCAATGTGATTTTTGTGATAAGAAATGTACTTTGGACTCTCAAGATTCAAGATGTAAATTTTACTTTGTTGTCAGGTGAGTGTAAATGTGAGGACACCTGGTCTGGATGCATAATGGGAGACACAGGGTAAGACATTTGCTGGAGGGAGGTCATGTCCTGCATACAGTGCCATAAAGAAAAAGCATGAAAATGTTTGTATTTTGCATTTCAGTGGAATTTTTTCTGTGAATTATTTTATTTTTCAGAAAGCAAACTATTACCTACAAAATATACTTAGAATAGACACTTATAAATATGTGAATAAGTAACTTAATGAGAGGATATAAGGATTTTTAGTAACAACTGGTTTCACTTGCAGTGCTCAGAAGCTCAGCAGCCAAGCCAGGTTCTGCAGAGGAGCAGAACCATGTTTCACTTCTTTTCTTTCATGAGTTTGCTGCTGAATTGTGGAAACAAAGACACATCAAAATTCCTAAAATACTGTGCTCAAATTCCTTGCCCATGTCTCATTTTTATTACTTCTACTGCAGTCTTTCATTTTTCATCCTACAATTTATATGGTAATGCTAGAAAAAATGCTCCCATGGGAGGTTTGATATTCTCATGCTCACATAAAATAGTCACTGAAGAGATTTTATGTGAGGACTACTGAATTTGTAAATTTCTGCTGTTAGCTGAAATTGATGATGCTTCCTAGTACGTGTATTCAGAACTTAATTCTCCATATTACAGACCTGTCTTCATGCATATAAATTAAACAAGATTCTATTATGAGATACAGATAGTACTCCAAATTTTTAAAGCAATTTTGATCTCACTTGCAAATTTCACAGTTGCTTTGTGGCAAGAACTATTTTGAACAATATAAAGCATATTTCATTCAAAATACTGAAAATATCAATGTGTGCCTTTTTTTCACTTTGTGTACCTAAAAGCAAACTGTGTAAGATTTTTCTGATTTTCAATATGACAGAAAGCCAATATGGGGAGACATTCTTGATTCGTCTAAAAAAAAAAAAAGCTTCCTTATCTAATGGCCTTTAAATTCTTTATTTGAAGTCTGAACCTTTAAAATAATTAGGCATACGACAAATATATGCACTCATAGCTTATTATTGAACAATGCGAATTCCACATTCTCTGCAGTCTTTAGATCTAAATCATAAACACTAGAGACTGTAAAGAACAATTATGTTTTGCAGATTATCATTGTTGGCAATGCAGGATTATTTTATGATGTACTTCTGCTAATATTTTGTTTTATCTAGTACTGAACTGATACTAAGAAGCCTTTGAGACTCCAAAATCTGTTTGAAGCATAGGTACTTAGCATAGGACCTAAACATAAAGATCACTTAAGTCACCTTAGGAAGAACTCTTTCCCTGTGGAAAGGAGCAATTCAAAGTCTTTTTGCATTGGTTAAAGCTCAGATTGGTATTAAGTGCAACTCAGATTGGCAATCGGTACTCAAATGAAATCCATTCCATGGGGCACAAGAGAGAAGGAAGCTAAAATGTTAGCTGATGTTTGCTAGAAGCACATTTAAACATGGCATAACTGTATTATATAAAAAAATCAGTGGGCCAAGAGAGCAATTTCAACTAAGAGAGGAGTGAACTACAAGCAATCTTTAAAAGGGCCACGTGTGAGAAAGGCAGCTGTTGTCCACTGCAGAATGTACGGGAAGAAATAACTGTATTTCTGAAACAGGCCCTGTAGTGGAAGTGGTCATGTCTGTGAGAATCACACAGTGACTGTTTGGATTTATGATATTTGGCATAAAATAACTTAGTGGAAACTTTTTGTCTTCTCACTTTACATGAGCTCTGTGTAATTGTTGAAAGATGTTTCTCATTTACTAAAATTATTTAAAATTTAAAGAATGTTGCAAGCAAATATCTTCCGTCTGATTCTGAACAGTGTATTTTTAGCAGCTTTTCTAAAATATATTACACTTGTCCTCCTCTTATTTTGAAGAAAGAAAATGTACTATAAAAAGCACTTATTTCTTTGTAGGTATTATCTACCAAGCAAGTTCTCCAAGTGTGATATTGAAGAGTATCACGAATTTTTAAACAATGGAGGTGGAGCTTGCCTTTTCAATAAGCCAACCAAGGTAAGAATCACCTTATTCTTGAGTATTTTTTCTTTGAGAATTATAACTTAGATGAAATCAAGAAGAGTGAAAGACTGGTGTCTTTGGGCAAGAATCCTTGGAAGATGAAGAATAGTTTTCTTTCACATCTGTTCCAAGATCTAGACACTCTGCAGTAGGGGGAGCACAGCTATGCAACCACGATTGCTTACAGGTGGTTGTGGTAGTTGTCCTCTTGGGAAGAGGGAACAGTTTTCACAGTGACTTTCAGAAACGATTTTGAAAACTGGGACTAATTTTTTTAATACTGGAAGAGGCAGAGCAACAGAGTGAGCCCTGAGAAGCAGGGAGCAGATGCGATGGAGCTGCTGGGAGGGAGCTGCACAAGCATCAGGGCTGCCTGAATGGCTGATACATCCCCTCCATATTTGCCTGTTAAGAATGAAATTGGAGGTCTTGCTGCATGAGTACTGGAAATCAAATGTAGTGGGGAATATCTCCTTTTCTTTGCCTCTTGTGTCTGAATTTTTTACCAGCTAAACAGCTTTATTCACAGGGTGCGTGCGAAGACTACAAAATGATGAACTGAGACATTTCAGGGAAATAAATGCAAAGCAGGGCTAAGGAAACTGCAGCCAAGATGTAAGCAGTTCTACGATGTAGGATTTGCAGCAGGGTTTCAGTATAGATCTGCTCCGTTTACTGAAGCGCATGTTAATGTGTAAATTAATTGTAATCTTGAGTCTTTTCTACGTATAATTAATATTATCCCCTATTTAATGGCTGTATTTTAAAAAAGCAGATGAAAGAGGCTAAGGCAGAAAGACAGTACCGCATGGAAAAATTGACTTGGTGGCTGAGGTGGCCACAATGCAAAAAGAAAGTCAGTTCTGGGGTACATCTGGATAAACTGTGTGCTTATCTCTGAAATGTTATCTCCTTTTCATGGAATGACATAGAAAAGTAAGGAGAAAGCACTGTAATTGAGGAAGAAGTTGCAAGGTTTCTCATTCTTTAAAATGTTCCTGCATTTCAAAAGTTTGTTTTTTCCAAGTTTATTGCAGACAGAGAGTAATGCTGATCATTTTATTACTTTGCTGAGTGGATTGTTTCCATAGTGTAATGCTTTCTTACTTGGGCTTGCTTTAGTGATTGCGTTCATTTACCCATCTGTCACTCTGAAAAACACAATTACTCTGATCTCAATTTAGATTACTGGCATTTGCAATTTTTTCTAGTGGCATATGAAAATGTGAAAGTCAGATGCAGAAGCCAGGGTGATTTAGACTCTTTCTGTATTGCTGTTCGGGTTGTGTTGAGGTTATAAACAGTGGATGTCTGTCTACTTCACAAGGCTGCCAAGCACACGTGCTTCCTAGTAAGGGTGGTGAAACACCAACTTGTGGTTTTCAAGAAACATGAGATGTGTCAAAATGCAGCATTCAACAGTGCTCTGTTGTGAGATCAGCTGTGATTGCCAAAATCAACTCCAGGAGCAGATTGACCATAAGCTCTTTTCAAGCAATTAGATGAATTATATAGTGTCTTTTGGGGATAAGTTATGCAATTTGCTTCCAGTTTTTGTTCTTTTATTTCACGTTTAGTGGTGCCAGTGTGCTGCAGGAAACTGGAAAATGTCTTACGCTGGGTTCCTCTCTTTGTGCCATCTGCTTGTCTGTATTGAGCAGCGCAGTTAGAGATGCCGAAGAAGTTAAGATATCTGGAAAAATAAGAAACGAGCAGTTTAAAACAACTCTTCAATAATCGTGACAGATAATTGCTTGCTTATATGTAATGTAATTGCATATTGCAGTCAAATTTCCATTTCAGTGGGGGATCTAACAGTAGCTGCCAGCATGTGCCGCAGATGGTGGGCTGGTTTGTGGCACCGAGGCGGCTGCAGGGTGATGCTCCATCCTGTGGGCTGCAGAGAAGCAGCAGCCAGAGAACCACTGTACACCACCAGCAGTGTGTTTGTGCAGGTGGCTCTCGAGCAGGGTGGTTTCTAGAATGATCCTTGTTTAAGAGATGAACTCTAATTTAAACTAACTTGGTAATGCACTTCTATACCTTCTCCTTCATGTAATAAAAGCCACAATGATGTTTTCTTATGCTCAAAAGGAAAAATTTCTTTCTTTTTGGGGGGAGGGCTGAGGGGTGGGAAAGGACAGTGCTACTACAAACATGCAGATTTTTACATTTTAAGTGTTAGTTTGGTGGGGAGACTGAATGGAAAAGGAAGGGAAGAAGTCTTAGCAGCTTCACTTATCTGCCTGTATCACATGTTGCAAATTCCCAACTGTGATAGTTGAAAAGAAAAGGAAATAACAACCAACTGTTGCAAAAACTGGTGAAAAATCCCAGCCTCTCCCCTTTCCCTGCATTTCTGAGCCATCTGGCCTCAAATGACTTCATGGTTATCCTTTCTGAAGGTATATTGCAGGATTCAAGCCGGGGCATATGATTCCAGAATAATTGAGTTACAACTCCTGTTGTGATAATGTGGAGTTGTTTCACAAGTTGTCTTTTACTGTCACACCTTTTGTTTTTAATTATGACTTCTGCTCAGACTGAATCTGCTGTAAAAACGATGGTCTGACACAGAACACACCATGTAACTCAGTGTAACTGCTGAGTTAGATGTTGTTTGGTCTCTGCACGTTTCATTTGTATTGTTTCTGCTTCTCTCTCAGTTTGGCACCTTGTTTTGGTTAACGCATTTGGAATGTTAGCTGAAAAAACGACAGTTGTGGAATAAATATGACAGTGATTCTCTTCAATTTCTGATTATGCCCTGCAGCTTCTGGATCCTCCAGAATGTGGCAATGGCTTTGTGGAAGACGGAGAAGAGTGCGACTGTGGGACAGCGGCAGTAAGTGCAATGTGCTTTAAATTAGCAGCAAGGTCCTCTAGCTGCCCATCACTGCTCGGGGTTAAGTGGAAGAAGACATGCAGTGCTAAGGTCCCGAGGCAAAAAAAATTCTTCACTTCTCACATTTTTTCATCATGTTTGGCACAACATAGGCCAGCTATAAAACAGAAATGTTTTATCACCACTTCAGTTCTGAAGAGTAATAAAAATAGCTACCTATGCAAAGACAGTCCTTAAAAATGAAGTATAACCTGGTCAGTGCTACAATTTCAGAACTTGATGAGCAACATTGTGGAATTAGGAAAATGATTTCCTATACTGCATAGCAAGCAGCAATTTCATACTTCACAGTGCAAGCTCTCTTCTGCCTCCAGGTGCCTAGCAGCCTGGTGAAGAATCTGTCCATAGACAGATGTCAATAGATAGGTAGCATGCTAAGAAAGAATGTGAGAAATATGGGGCTCATCTGTTTTTCTTGAATGTTCTGCTACAAATGTCTGTGTTCCTCAGGAGTGTGCCAGCGAAGGAGGAGAGTGCTGCAATACCTGCACGCTGACAGCAGGCTCCCAGTGCAGCAACGGGCTCTGCTGTCGGAAGTGCCGGGTAAGGGCATCATCCTGGCAGTGATACAGGCACCACAGCATCTGTACTTCTTGTCTCTTCTTAAAACAGGCTGGAAAATGATTTGTCCAGGGCTTTTTGCTGTGTTTTAGGCTTGGCTTCTTCAGTTTGAGAGTATGATTAGAAGTGGAGAAGAACCAAAGCCTTCTGGTTTCAGAATCAGGCTGAAATAATACGTGCACAGGCTTACTTAGGGGCCGCTCCCATAATGCCTGCTGTGTTGTTCTGTATTTGTGAGGCTGAATGGGAAAATCGTACCACGAATGGCCTGAGAGATGTGATTTAAAAAAGTCAAAAGAGCTAGCAGCAGTGTTCAGAAATGTTAATCTAAAAGACACCTCATTTCAACTTCACTTAGCTATCAGTCCCCTCTCGTTTGTGCTGACTGAAATCCCATTGCATAAAACAAATCGAGTCCTACATAAACTGCAAGATATTCTTCCTGATACATCCGTAAATAATAAAAGAGATCTAGCCAGGTCTTGGCTGCAAGGGAGCCCAGACAAATTTCACTTCAAATAGTTGTTGATGCTCATTTAATAATAATGACAATTATTATTAATGATGCTAACACCATGGTGGTGTACTATGTGTGATATTTTTATCTTCATCATTTGAGGGTTTCATTTCCTCAGGAGGATCATTATTAACTGCAGACCACATTCTTGATTGTGCTCATCCTAATGGTAAAAAGAAAATGCACAGATTAGGCTGGAACAGATCACATTTGCCTAAGGACATTCCTTTTTTTTAATGTAATATAAAAAAAAATCAGCAGATTGCCAGTGTGGGTGGATTTTGTTCAAGTATCCAAGTCACATGGGCGCCACACTGAAGAATATTAGAAAAAGAATTAAGCTTTTGTGTACCTACATTATTTCTGCAAATGAGATAAGGGCTTGTCTATGTAAAGAGCAGGGAGCGTGAGCAGAAAGGAAGAATTCTGTAAAACTTACATCCCTAGGAACTATTAATCAGGACAACTCAAAGGACTTTTTACTAGCAGTACCCAATCTTGAGAGGTTACCTTTTCCTGCTGAACTCTACCTGAAAGCAGGAGTAGAAAAGGGATTGCAAACAAAACATGGTGGGTGTACATCCCAGCATCTCATAGTATCTCTGACAGCATTGCTGTCTGCATCTTTCCAGAGACAAGTGGGTAAACCTAAACTTAAGGTTGAGAAAGTGCTAGAGTCTTGTCTTTGCACTGTCACATACTTGTTCACAACAGCCATAGAGTTAGCAGTTGTCCCAAACAAAATGTGTGTGCACACGCAGCAGAAAGCCATGCAGCTGTAGAATGAACTGGTTAGCTCAGGCTTCCAGGCAAAATAAGAGATCTGAAATACGTCCATGACCAGAGGCACCAATGGTTGCCCTTATGGGATGCCTTCCTGCTTTTGCAGGTCAGTGGCACAGTCTTTAATCAGATTGTAAATGTGTTTGTTAGGTCACTTGTTCGTTTTTCATTCTTAAATCCCCATTCAATTAGAAATTGGTGTCAAATCATACCTAATTCTGTATATTTATGAATAGTTTCTGTTCTGCAGCAGAAATTTTTGTAATTTGTAATAACCATGATGATAATTTTTAGGGCATTATAGTCTTCTAGGTCTTAAAGGAATTCGCAAATATCAGTATCTCTCCCTCTGTGTTTTATTAAAACAAAAAAAGTCACAGACATGTGGAGGCCCTGGCCAGAATAATGCCCCTGCAGTGTTGGTGTGACAGGTCCCTGGGGCCCATGGCAGCTCTCATCACCTGGGGGTGAGGTGATGGCTCAGGGAGCAGTGCCACTCACACCTGCAAACAGTCTGTGGCTCAGATGGTGCAATGCCTGCCAGGGGAAGGAAAGCCTTCCCCCCTCATTCAGAACCTTACTATTTCCCATTCTTTATTTTAGTTAAAATGTGAAGAAGGTATTGCATTTAAGGCATAACATGGAGAAACCAAGATACTGATTTTGTGTCCTTTTTTTCAGTTTGAACCTAAGGGTGTTCTGTGTCGAGAAGCAGTGAATGATTGTGATATTGCAGAGAACTGCACGGGAAACTCCAGTCAGGTAATTTTTAGGTCTTATACCCCAGAAATGAAAAAAATGCCTGTTGTATCTTGGTCAATATGAGTGTTACTTTTTTGTATGATACAGTGTATAAAAATTGTTATTAAAACTGGTGTAAGCTCAGAAGGAAAATATGAAAATGAGATAATATTCTATATGCCACTTGTTGTTTTTGTTTCCAAGCATTTCTGAATGATCTATTAGTTATTTTCTCTCCCTATAGTGTTCTCCCAATATTCATAAAATGGATGGATATTCATGTGATAACAGGCAGGTAATTATTTCAATTTCTTTTATGTTCTTAATGGTTTTATGGATTATATCTTATAGAGCTTGATTTAAGAACTTTGGAATTCACCTTGGACAGTGTCATCAAATTCCTGTTTTTTGGGTGCTGGTCATATTTTGGAGCTAAGCATTTAAGTAGGATCATATTACTTGACTTGCTAGAAAACATAGCAAGTCTGTTTATTTTGCAAATGCTTTTTTTTGTTTGATAAGCAAATTATTTGAAGTTGTTTGTATATATTTTCTTTCTTTTTAGGGCATTTGCTTTGGAGGAAGATGTAAAACCAGAGACCGACAGTGTAAATATATCTGGGGTGAAAGTGAGTAAATAATAAAGTTTCTAAGTTGGTTATCATTCATGTGGCTTGAAAAGTAGTTTTCCTGAGAAAAAATTATGGGAAAATGAATGCTCAGACCCATTGAAAACAACCAGGACTGCATGCTGTGATCCAGAACTCTGCTCCATTTTGATTTTTGCGCTTGAATTTTAGTTTTTCTTTTGAGTAATTTTGGTACTCCTAGAACTTCAAACTCAGTTTTAAACTTAACTTTAAGCTTGTTTTTAACTTCACGTTTGTTTCTTTCTTAGTTCCATGTTTTTTTTTCTGTTGATGTTCTAGTGCTGACTACATCACCTACTTCTCCAAATAACACATCCTCTGCTCCTTTTTGTGGCATAAGCTATTCATCAGGCAGAGCTGTGGCCTATTCTAAAACGTAGGAAAGATCAAAGAAATTGCAGTGGACACTCAGTAAGAAGAGCACAGTCCAGCATGTGGACTGCATGTCTCTCTTTGAAGACAAGGCTTCCTGAAATGATGCCCACTGGCTGTGCAGATTACTTTTGTCAAGCAAAGTGTGTATTTAGCTATCATTCAGTTAAAGCTTTGGCAGTTCAAACAAACCTGCATATGTGCAAGAACCACACATGCAAGAAGGGAAAAATGAGTGATTCTTTTGGTCTGGATGGTAATGTATATCATCTCACCAAACACAGCATATCTGTAGTTATTTTTCTATTGCTATAGCAGATATTTTCTACTGCCTTATGTTTGATTGGCAGTGCTCTAACTGTAAGAGAGGTTTGATCATTTTATGATTGGGAAATAAGGAATTAGGTTGCATTGCAGTACAAAAAGGTGCCATTTACATACTCAATTGTGTTGAAAGCATACAGTAATTTCTACGTGGTCACATATAATATCTCTCTTGGACATCAGACATGTTACATATTTATATTAATAGCATGCAGACTGCAACAGTTTCAGTGGTATGTTTACAAAGAACCTTTGACAGGACAAAAGCTCTTTGAATGGCTTCATTATGTTGGGAGATTATAGGAATGCAGGCATTGCTGAAGATGAGATCCTTATGCATGGCACAGAAAGTTGAGTTTAAATTTGTTTTAGAGTTTGGCTCAAAAGTACTGATGGCTTTGGAAAGCCTATGCTAAACCGCAGGATTACTTGGATGGTAACAATTCACCTGGAGGTTTCAGGGGAGCATCTCCCTTCTAAACCTCTGGCATGTACTATAAGGATATTAAACCTTTGGTATTTGTGCTGAATGTGGTGCTTCCTAAGCAAGCTTTGCTGGTTAGCTTTGAAAAGAGACACAGAACACCTCCTCCCTCCACCTCACTCCTTTCTCCCCCTCATTTTGTTTTTCCCTCCTCTTTTTCAGCTCTTGATCTAGTATTGATTACCTTACTTGTATGAGACTGAAGTTTTACATTTAACTTCTTATTAACAACCTAGGGAACCTATAATGACATTTATTGACTAATTTCAGTGGCTTCTGGACATTTTGAGTCAATAAAATTGGTCAATTATAACAAAAATTTTAAAAGAATCCTGTCAACAATTTTCAGTTCTTATTAAGAATATCTTGCAGAGTTCCAAAGCACATCTGCAGACCATGATACTGCATTTGACAGATTGGAAAGCTCTATTTACTATCATGGCGCATCCCTATTTCCCAGGGCTTGGCTTTTCAAAGTCTTTATCACCTGAGAAGAGATTTGTTTCTGTTTCAGAAGTGTCAGCTGCTGACAGGTACTGCTATGAGAAGTTGAATATTGAAGGGACTGAGAAAGGAAACTGTGGAAGAGACAAGGACTCTTGGATACAGTGCAATAAACAGTAAGTTGATCCATTTAAAAACAGCTGGTGTGGGATTTTTATCCCTTCTTCAGTTCCCAAGGTTGCATGAAGAGACCTCTGAGCAGAAGCATGTCCTCTTTTTTCATTCTAATTCTGCTTATAGATCCTTTCCCAGCTCTCTGTGCAGATGTGGTAACCTTACTTTTGTTCCTTCACAAACTCCAAAGTGAAAAATATGCATTAACATGAGAAAGGCCTTACCCTCCTAGTCTGACAATGTGCAAGTCCCTGCATACAAGTTTAAAGTCGCTTTGAAAGTTGTGTCTCTAATTCCTTAACATATGTCAGAGACCACTTCTACTGCTTCTCCATGGGACAGCTGTTGAACCTTAATAGGATATTAAATCAATTTGATGTGGTTTGTTCTTGACAGTTCTTCATTTGCAGGGCATTGTTGATAATACATCACAAAAAAGCCTCATTCTCAGGAGAATAATTTTTGTGGGAAATAGGACATTATTTATGGCAGTTCTGTCAGTGAGAAAAAAGCAAGAATAACAAATATGTTGCAAAAGCAAGTGAAGAAAAACACATTTTTGATCATGCATTTTTCTTGAATTTTCTTTTTTGTGAGTATCTGTTTATTCTCTCAATGCAGGGATGTGCTTTGTGGATACCTTCTGTGCTCAAACATATCTAGTGTGCCCAGACTTGGAGAACTTGATGGTGAAATCACTTCATCGGTCTTGCAGTTTGGTAAAGTCTACTCTTGCAGGTAATTGGAAATCCTGAAAATAGGGCTGTCAATATACATCTTGCCTGGAAAAGGATGTTTCTCATTCTGAAGTGGAGAACTGTTTACAAAAAAAAAAAAAAAGTGTCCCATTAAGAAGTAATCATTATTCCAGCTCAAACTTTTTAACCTTCTGAAACTTTACTGTGTATGGAGAGCACAGCTGTTTTGCAGACCCCTTTGTGTAGCTGTCAGTTTTGCCAATAGAGAGATAATGCTCTTCTCTGGCCTCTCAAAACTACATTCTTTAATATTTGTAGCATGTTTAGTTTGCTGAAAATACTTAGACATTTGCTGCACTGCTAAAGCTAACTGGCAGCTTAATGCATTGCCATATGTTAGTTTAATACCAGTTACAGACCTGGTATGTTCTCACAGCAAGATGAAATAAAGTCCTGCATAACTAAATTCAGTGTTTCTTACAACACAAGCTCTTATGCAAGAAAAATGTTGTTTTCATCATTATATTCTTTGATGTAGATATACTCCATTTTGCTTTGCTTCACACTGGGGCTGGTGAGTTAAATTAGCTAGTGCATACTCTTCCCTGGTCCTGTGCATTGCATAATGCAGACAGAAATGAAGGTAGCAGCCCAGAGCACTTTCTTGGGTGTCTGGTAAAAGCACAAGTCTCTGGGGATCTTCCTGCTTGTCTTATAGTGGTGGGCATGTGAAGCTTGATGAGGAGACGGACCTGGGCTATGTGGAGAATGGGACGCCATGTGGGCCAAATATGGTGTGCCTTGACCATCGCTGCCTCCCCATCGAATCCTTCAACTTCAGCACCTGCCCGGGCACCACAGACACCCAGATCTGTTCAGGACACGGTGTATGTTCTTATTCTCTTCATTCCTCTTGTCCGTTCTGGCTAAGTATACAGTATTGTGTAGCAGAGTAGCTAGACCTTGCATGAAGCCAGCAGCGTGACTCTAGAAGTCTATACTGAAGGAGACTTATCAGTGAACATAATGTGCTGCAGTCTAAGCATCACAGTAAGTAGATATTAATTTTACAAAAATCTTACCAGCCATCACTTGAGCTAACTTGCTTGGTATTTCCTTGGGCAGCATTCAGAAGGATATAAAGGTTTTGTTGCCCATTTCTTAGAAAGGAGGGGCTATGTTCTTCCAAATGCTCTCTTTAATTACTTCTGTTGTGTCAACAGCCAATGAAATTCATAAAGTCATTTGATTTTGTTGGCTGAGAGTTAATTCCCACCAGAAAATGGAGTAGTGAACTGGCTCCCGGCTCTCATGGTCAGTGTCTTTGGTCAGTGCAGAGCCTATGGTTTTGCTGTGGCCCTGGCAAATCTCTTTGTCCCTCATGCAGTTTGAAAGAGTGTCCAGGTCCCTGTGGCTTGGCTGAGATCAAAGGAACTGTTCTCTCTTAATGCCTTTTGTCTCCTGCACTGTATGAGAACTCCCTTTATTATCTGAAATTAACCACTACTTCATATTAAAAAAATAATTGAGTCTCCTAAAGCAATTTTAGATGGCTCTATTAAATATACATTGAATTAAAAATCTATTAATGTACTCAGTATCTCCCACTATGTGATATATTACATAATATATTACAATATAATACATATATAAAGAGTAATGATGCGTTTAATATATTTATATCTAATACATAAATTAAAAATTGCAGTATATTAAAAACGTTACGCAAAATTTTGCAGGCAGTTAAAGTTGGCACATCTAACTGTACCTATTCTGTAGTTTAATTATGGGAATAGATTAATTTTATTATTTGATTCTGAATGGCACTTTTGGCTGCAGGTTTGTAGCAATGAAATAAAGTGTGTCTGTGACCGATTCTGGGGAGGAGATGACTGCAGTTCTCGAATCAAAGATGATGTATTTTTTTATAAAGATGCCATCAACAAAGGTATGTAGTTATAATTTTTTAACAAAAATTAGTAAAGCTTGGATTTGAGGAAGTTTCATTAAGCAAAACTAGCTCTCTGACTCTTCCCGCCAGCATGCAACACGATGCACCGGTAGGAGCCTCATCCCCTTTCTTCTTTGTTCAGCAGAAGCACTCACTGTCAGTGCCATTCATGAGTATTTGGTGCAGCACTTGTGACTGTCACCAGTGCATCTAGTTGTGCTTTGCTTGCCCCAGACATTTCAGTGACCTGATTAAGTGATTGATTGGTTAGGACAAACAAAAATTGACTTGTTTTTGTATCCTGGTGGAAAGATATAGTTTCTTACATGTCATTTTTGTTTGTAGAGTCAATTTTTTATTACATGGAAACATGCAGATTGTTGACACAAAATTTTAGTCTTTTACATTTTTTTGAGTGAGAGTTTTATTCCTCTTGAGACTTGCATACAAGAAGATAAATTGGAGAAAAATGAGAGTGTAAATGTTTTATATAGTCATTAGGAATTGCTCTGTGGGGCAGTTTTACTGTCTCCCAGAATGCCATTTCTGGTCTTTTTTACTTTATTCAGCAATGAGGAAGTTTTAAACAAAAAGTCCATTTTATTCCAATGTAAGTATTTGTTTACTAGACAGGTGATGTGATTGCAATATAGTGGTTTAGTATTGATGACATTATGTTGGTATACCTGGCACAACTTTTCCAAGTAGCAAGCATTCAGTTACGTGAAGCAGATAGAACTCAAAGTTTGATATACAAAAGAGCTTTGGATGGCCGTGTTATACTTCAAGATGGCATTGCTGGTTACAATTAGTCATCTGAGTGCAAGTTGTTCAAGCAGGTTTTTGAGAGATGGTGAATTTACTGTTCTTGTATATTTTATCCTGAAAGTGCATTTTGTTTTCCCCTTTCTTGTGTTTCTAGGTGTTGTTAGCACAAACATAATAATAGGGGCAATTGCTGGCACCATTTTAGTATTGGCTCTCGTTTTAGGGATAACTGCGTGGGGTTACAAGTAAGTAAATTGTATTCTTCTTAATTTAGTTAAAATATGCTTATTTAATCTGATAATTGGCTACGTTGTGATAGAAACAATTCAAACATCATCTGAAGAAATCCAGATTTGATTATATTTGTACAGTATCATTTTTTGTAGTGTTAGCATTTCTCAGAGGATTCTTATATGCATATGTGATTTTGCTTTTGGAGGGTTTGGTCCAGGTTTGAAAGATTTTTTTTCTTTTTTCTTTTTTTTTTTTTCCTTATTATTGGAAATGGCCAGATTGTAATTTTACTGCATCTAACTAAGGAAATGCCAGATTACAGTCTGATTGATTTACAAATCTTTCCTAATGACAGAATAAATTTAGAAAGATTTGCCTTCGGACAGTAAAGCCTTAGGTCTCCCTAAACAGATATTTGTCTTCAGTCAGCTTAACCCCAAATCAATTCAAACGTATTTTTTTTGTGAGAAAGACCTGCAGTGTGTAAATAAGTTGTGACTTCTTTCCTGATGTAGAACTGTAAGTACTCTGCTCACTGAAGGTCAAAGTGGATTGTTTTAATCTGATTGCTCTTTTTCAGTATTTCTCCTTTTGTGAATTTCTTTTAAAACCAGAAAAGTGCAGTTCTTTTGCATACATTACAAAAAGTCAGGTGCTTGTTTAGCCACTGGTGTTTGAGTGAGAGTGACTGTCAGAGTCCTTCCTCCGTGCGCTCTTGAGGCAAGTTGCACTGCAGGCAGTGCTGTGGCCAGGACACAGCCCCTTGGTTTGGCATTACAAGTTGGCATGTCCCCTGCCCCAGCATTACTCTGAGGTAGGCTGAGGGCAGCCAGGAATACATAAGGAAAGAGGCTTTTTTTGGAAAAAAAGCTCAGAGGATTAGGATAGTAAAAGGACAGGTTATGCTGCCATGATAGTTCAACGTTAGCTGCTGGAGGTATTTGAAAATCTGAGCTTCTATGCTGAGTACAGCTCCAGAAGTTAAGGGCTAGTTTGGAGGTTAGCCAGAGAGATTCGCTTTTGGAAGTGGAGGGCAAAAGGGCACCATTCATCAGCAGCACCGCAGTGAATAGACTGAAAATTGTCATGAAGGGCACTTCAGGTCAGTGCTGACGTCTTCCGTCAACATGAGTGTTTTTCCTTGTTTATTCTTGTTTATGATGATGTTTATTTCAGAACTGGATTTTGTTGAAAAATTTTGAGCAAAATTTCCCTTCTGTGTATGTTTTACTGTCTACGTGTACCTGCATACTGATAATGTAAACATATTTCTTTCTCTTCTTTTTTTATGGAAAGAAACTACAGAAGACAGAGGTATGTGATAAAAGTAATGCAATGTATTTCTAGAAAATTCTGAAAATATCTTTTCTTGCTCATTTACATGCTGCAAAGAAAATATAGGGGTGATGAATTGTCATATTTTAAAAAATATTTACTTGAATATATAAAATTAATGTTGATTCTGTACACATTGCTTGAAATCTCAATTTCACTGGACTCGTTAGCAAAAGTAATGTTTACTTCTTAGAGCATTTTAGGAAAACAGGAGAGTATTTCCAGTAAAAGGCTGAAAATCTGCTATTAGGGATGAAATTATCCTTGAGATCTGAGGATTGAATAATTAATATTCACACAATATTTAGGAGCCTTCTGAGACAAATTCATTTCCAGTGCTTCTTTGCAATTAATGCAAAGTACTGTGCAATTAAATCAGTGTGTGAAAGGAGAGCCCATTCCCTACAGCCACCCTGCTGATGTATTTGTAGCCAAATCATGGCACCAGCTTCAGAAGAGGCCTCAGCTTTTACACTTGAAGTTGGTGGCCGGAACTCAAACAGTGATTTGGGGTTCAGCTCCCAGAAGACCACCATCATCTGCTTCACAAAGCAATCTGGGAAGGAGATCTGCTGCTTCTCACAGGCCTCTGCAGATGAAACATTTTCTCAAATTCTCCTGTTTTCTGCCCGTGTTACCAGCCCCTGATCCAAGCTGTTGCTTTGTGTGTTGCTGCTACCTGTTGTGGTTGTTCTCCTCCTCCTCTGCTTGTGTAGTGCTTTCTCTGCCAGACTTAAAATACAAAAAGCAGAAAAACTCTGCAAAGTGCTGGTAGCTTTATGTTGTGCACAACAAGCTCAGAGAGAAGACAGAAACAGTGACTAGAAGAAGTCAAAGCAAGCATTATGGTTGGACTGGCAGGTAGGAAATGTCACCAGGCACAAGGAAGGAAGAATTTGGCAGTTTGGTGGTGCTAAGTGGTGAATGTTGCATCCACAAACACATACGTAGCCTTTGAGTTATTCTGTTGTTGGCAGAGGACAGAAGGGACCTCTAAGTATGGGAAGAGACTACCCCCTGTGAATAGCACTGGAATGCTAGAGAATCTCATGTTTTTCACATTTCCTAAGGATGTGGTCAGTTTGCAGCTATGTCTGTGGGCATGAACAGAGAGAAACCAGTATAGGTTACAGCTTTTGGAGGTGATGGAGGGATGGAGATACTTCATGAAGAAAATGAAGTTTGTAGAACTATTCTGTGGAACTGTCTATTCTAAATAGAATTATTTTGGATATGTACACAGAGTGCCCCACAAGCGTTAAAAACAGGCATCTACCTCAGCGTCTCTTTTTTAAAAATTGTTTATTGTTAGTCCTTAAATAAAGATGAAAACAAGACATTGAGATATTACTTAAAGAGGCATTACTAAAGGAATAGTATTTGATAGTGCTAAGTGAAACAATGAACTGGAAAGTCACAAAAGGAGTGAATTAGCAAGGATTCTGTCTGTGGGATAAGGTGGATGTATGGGAGCAGCTATTTCTGACCAGGCAGTGAGAGAGCACTTTGCTAGAGGAGCCCTGGGGAGCAGAACTGTGCATACTCTGTCAGTACTGAAAAGGTGTAGTGGCTGAAGAATGGGAACTCAAGAACTGTTAGAGAAATAACATGCAAGTACAGTGGTACATTAGTGATTTCATATTTCAAATACTTCAGGACCATTATAAATTCAAATCCGGAATGAAGAGACACCAGTTCCAGTCTGGAGTTGGACATAATCTGAGGATGAATCAATCTTCTGATAAATGTGCATCTTGATAGGGGAAAACTGAAGCCAAAAATCCTTGGACAGTGCAGGGATAATTGAACTGCTGGTATTATGATGTAGCCAGCTTTCAGATGAGCAATTTGTATTTTCTGGCTTGGTGGAACTGTAACTGGAATATTGAGATTGGAGTTTTTCAGCTGGCAATCAATTTACTGCCTGAACAAAAGTGGCATAACTTGATTGAGAATTCCTAACGCATTGTTTTGTGGACCAAAACCACACCTCTGGCAGTAGAAAAGGATGAACTGTTCTGAAATTTGTATGGCATTACTTTTATATGTCTCAGCAGACTGAATCTGTAGTGGTGATCAGTAGTAGCTGAGAAGCACTGGCGCTGGCATAAATTCCTTTGGACATGAGGATAATCAGTGAACTGGAGATCTTTTTCCTCCTGAAGTTTAAACAACTCATTATTGTTATTTTTGAATTCAGTAGCAGTCACAAAAACGGAAAAGAAGGCATCTATCTCAGTAATCATCCAGAGGGAAAAACACTCTCGCTTTTCCTGAACTCCTCTTTGACTCAGGCTTGCATTCTGCCAGGGGTGCCCTTCACAGCCCTCACAATGAGACCTTGAAATGTCTGAGCTTAGGTATCCACCATCCCAAGAGCCACCAACTTTAAAAACAGTGATCAGAATTTATCAGTGAAGTGCTCCTTGCTTTTCCCTCTTAAAACCACATCATTCCCTTTCCTGAACTGTCAGAAATATGCAGAAGTTTTCTCTTGGGTAGTTGAATTACTTCTTATAGATTGAATGTATGTGTTTAACAGGTTTCCTCGAGGGTCACGATCCTTGTCTCTTTCCTTAAAACTGATATCTGTGTGCATTTGTCTGCGTGCTCATGCCTGCCATGTTCTCTGACTCTCCGATGTTTGTTATGCTTCAGACAAATACCCCAGGGAGATTATGTAAAAAAGCCCGGAGAGGCCGACTCTTTCTATAGCGACATGCCTCCTGGAGTCAGCACAAACTCTGCATCTAGTTCTAAGAAGAGGTCTGCTTTTCTGTCGCATTTTCAGATTTCTACCTGTTCCATCACCCATTATTCCATTAGTCAGAACATTTCATTGTTTTGCAGCAGGTTTGATTCTTTCTTCTTTCTTTGTGGAATGTTACGGTTAGCATCCTTTGTGCTTTGATTACTGATTTTTCTCACGTGTCCTGAGCTACTAATTATTACAATTAGGCCAGAATAAACATGTTTTCCAATGGAAACCAAATTTGCGCAGTCCAATTTTCATCATTTTCCTGCTTGAAAATTGCTTTCAAGTAGACTACAGTAATAATTGCTGAATAAAAAATATTTAAGTTAAAAACACTTTTTATCATCTTTGTCATGTAATCAAAGAAAAGGAACAATGTCTTGCTTCAATAATACTAAATGTAAATTCTTTTTATACCTTTATTTGTTGGTGTGATTAATTCACTAAGTTGACCTAGACTTCTGAATACTATCCTTGCTGTCTCATAGTAAGGATGATGGTACTTACATTTTATTCCACTTTCACTTACTGAACTAATGTACTAAATGGCTGCCAAGAGTTATCTTAAAAATGATTCCGCAACGACTTTCTGTAGTTTCTTGCTTGCTGCTATGAGTAACCAAAGAGGGCATTAGATTTTTCCACTGTTTCACAGATTTCACTTATTCTGCTATTGCTCTATTTACAAAAAGTAAGTATTTAAAAATGGAAAATTCATTAAAAAACATTGTGAGTCCTCTATAATTGCTGAGGTCCTGAGGTTATGATGTTTTAAGTCCCTCTGTAGTCAGAGATGCTTTAATTAAGAAAATCTTCGGCCAGCATTGTAAAACAATTTATAAGAAGCTGTGAATGTCTTTTCAGAGATAGACATTCTTGAACCGCTTTGTAAGTCAACTGCAATCTCAGTTCTTGTCTCAGTGAGCAGTCAGTAGCTCCATGTGCAGTTGACAAAGCCATTCTCTTTGTGCTGTTTTTGAAGAAAATAAGGAGAAATATATGGAAGGGGTACATTTGCAGTGCCATGAGGTATATCGGCTTGAAACTATGTGCAACTTAATTCCATGTGTCTAATAAATATGTTATTAAGAAAACAGTGGTAGTATGTAATTAATTATTTCCAATTTTTAAATTCAGCTTTTTAGATTTATGAGTTGTTACTTGTTTCCAGGAGCAAAAATTAACTTTAAATGGTACAGTGTTTGTGTTGGAGAATCTTTTCTCGTGTGGGTGTTTTGAAAATTTTGAAAAAAGAAGTCTTGGAAAAGCAGATTTTTGTATAGGTTTGTGTAAGCAGGCTTGCATTCCAGCTAAGAAAAATACTTGTTTTAAAATGAATGTCATTCAAGGTGTTTCATCTTTTGTCCTGTATCTTTGTTTCACACTCCATTTCTTTCATGTGTTTTGTTTATTATTTGTTCTGAAAAGCTAATGATTTCTAAGGTCTGTCTGTACTAGAGAGGTTTTTTGTTGCCTGCCACCAGTTCAGATACTTTGTGCTACTGTCAAGTCCAAAAAAGCAAACCTGAAAAATATTCCATTAACATTGTGCTGGACCTGTCACAGTGCTACCATTTCAATGCCCAGGGACTATTTCCTGCATTATTTCAAGTGGGCTGTGATTTGCTCTGGATGGAAACATTGATGGCATCTCTTCACAGGTGTTCACATGACTGAGATATCAGCCTCCTGGGCTTTTCCTTGCTGGAAAAACCTGTGAAGCGTTAGTTAGTATTCACAGGCATTCAAAGATTTAAAAGTATAAATTTATAATAATTCTTGTTGTTGTGAAATAGCAGACAGCAAAGGCAGTACGTAGCAAGCCACTCCTGGACCTGAGGATGCTTAGGAGGAGAAAATGATTACCGAATCTCTCAGTGGATCTGTCAGTTCTCAGATCTTCTATATTTCATATAAGTTTGAATTAATAAAGCATTAATAAAGCCCTGAGCTTACTTCAGTGTGCCTGTGATTAGCCTTATCTTCTGGAAACTGAAGAGCATTTGTCAGATGCCCGCACTGTGTGGAGAGCAGAGATGGAAAAACACAAGAGTGTTCAGACTTTTACAAAGCACAGAAATACATCTTTTAAGCAAAACTTCTTAAGAAATAAGCCATCTATTCTGACCAGTTTTGCTAGTGCAGACAGACCTTAGGCTGTGTTATGACACTGACTTTGGCAATGTGGCTGTCTCTGAACAGCTGAGCTAGCATTTGTGTTGAGGATACACCCGTAACAGTAACTGCATCTGAGCCCTCCTATTCCAGGTCAAATGGATTATCTCATTCCTGGAGTGAAAGGATACCAGACACAAAGCATATTTCAGACATTTGTGAAAATGGGAGGCCTAGGAGTAATTCTTGGCAAGGTAAGTGTGAACCTTTGTACTGGTCACAGTGGAAGCCATTGCTGCTCTCTGAATGCTTAGGTAATCTTAGGAGAGCAGCATGACTCCTTAAAATTTTGCCTATTGCTAACCTGGAGTTAGGATTTAGCAGTGCCCCACACAAGCTTTATCACATAAAAATTGGATCTAATTTCTGCTATTTCTCCAATGTGAGTAAACATGAAAGAGTTCAAGAGGTCCTTTCACTTTTGCCAGCTTTCATGATTTTTATTATGCAGTATCTTTTTTTCTTGAAGTGATTTTTTTCAAGTGAATGCTGAAACTAAATAGTTTTCAGCTCTGTACAGTTGCAACAGAAAGTAGTGGAAGATCACCTAAATATTAAGTTTTCCCAGTCTGACGTAATTCAAAAGAGACTGACTTATGGCTTTTAAATGGTCATAGCTAGTGACTTGTCGGGGATGCAAAGAGAATATACAGTTTGGAATGGAATATAGGTTGGTTTCAAGATATTTTACCACCTGTATTTATCCTTTGATTTCTTTCAGGTAATATAGGAGGAAACAGAAAGAAAGTCAGAGGCAAAAGATTTAGGCCACGGTCTAATTCAACTGAGTAAGTCTGAATTTACAACAGCAAAGCCTGAAAGTACAGTTTTCATACTTCTGTTTTGTAGACCAAGACAAAGAGTAATGAAAAGTAGACAGAAGCATTTTTGCCCTGTGGCCCATTCTGATTGCTGACTGATAATGGCTGATCTGGTAATGGTTTGGCTTTCAACCTCTTTTTATGTATTCTTTAACAAGTTATCTATCAATTTTCTTTTTTTGTGTAGGCATTCTCACAGTCATTCCCATAGCAATTCCCTATGATGGTGGCAGCCTGCACCATCACTACAGCCCGTTATCTACAGTAAACTGCCATTGCTGAGTGTATCCTGGTTCAGTATTGAATTTCTGATAACTCATTTCCTACCCTTGTCTTCACCTTGGGTTGGACCATTGCAGAGTTAGCGATTCGTATCTCTGTGAACCTGCCTGGAGTCTTTAGGGGAGGTATCTTCTCTAAGAGTGTCTCAGTTCATTGTTGTAAGCTAGCAAAAACTGAAAGAGCCAGTCTTGAGTACGCCATGGCAGTCCTTACCATGTGGCTGATCCACAGACCCCTACAGCATGACTTATATGGTGTTCTATATTGATGTGGTAGTTACATTTACTGAAGAGCCCATGAATTCACTGCTTCCCACGGGGAAAGAGCCTTTTACTTAATCCTACTGGTTCAGGCTTCTTTCATGACTGAATGGGGAATGGCTGGAAGCATCATCTCTAGGCGTGTCAAGCACTGGCTGGCTTTTCAGCACTTACACTCCACAGAAATGACCCCTCTGTGACCATGACAGCAATGACAGTGCCCTTTCTCATACCATTAGTACTAACTTTGCACCTGTATGGGCAAGCAGGCTTGATGCCAACCCTGCTGGAACTAGTACTGCTGTCACCTCTCTGAGCCCTGTTTTCTGCGATTTGGGGAGTTAAGTTTGTTCTGAAATTTTTCTTCCACCTGCAATGAACTTTCTTGAATCAAGTAGGCTTAGAAACGTTCACACAGAAGATTCTGTCTTCCAAACTACAGAAATAATAGTTTGATGCACAAAGTAATTATCGCATTACATGGCCAAAATGGTCACGTGGAACCAGAAATATTAGCCCCATGCCCTTTAGAGAAGTTTATCAAGTGCCCCTGTGCTCTTGGTTTTAGTGCTGATAAGCCCTTAAAGGAATATTATTTTCCTCGTTTTCTTTTCTCCTCATATGAGCCAGTTTGATAAAAGTGAAATTAATCTGACCAAAACAAGATTGGAAGTTCTTCTTTAGAAGCTTGTCCTGTGCTTTTCTTCATTTTCTAATTGAATTCTCAAGCAAGATTTATAAAAACAACATGGTTAAATTAATTATGTCATTATTCTATTGCTCAGCAGAGTTGCAAACTGGAGCTGGATTTGATCCATAAAAAATAAGACCAGAGCAGCTCTTTTTATCCCAACAAAATTGTGTGGGAAGAACATAGTTTTCAGTGAAAGCCAAAAAAATCCTCGGGCATATTTTTTCCTCTGTGCTGCTCAGCTGCTATACATTTGCTCCAAGATCTTTAGAGTGCAAAATAATTGGGTAGACAGTGTGTGAGTTAGAAATCTTTTTCCCAACACCATTGTTTTTTGTTTCTTTTTTTGAAAGTGCTCCTAAATTCCCACCTAATTCTCAGCTGTTCTTCCTGCTTCTCTCTGTGCCTCTCATCCCAGCAGCAGCCCCTGGTGCTGCCCCAGCTAGAGATGTAGCACTGCACGTTCTGTCCTGCAGAGACAAGAGGCTCTTTCTGATGGGGCCTGTCCTGGATTGCATGAGACTGTCTGAGTCTCCTTGGCAAACCTGTCACTTACAGAGTTCTCACTGCGCCCACGATGTGCTGTGAGATTCAGTGGGGAACAGAGAGAACTGCCCAAGGCACACAGCAGTCTGGTCAGTGAGATAATGTGCTCTGAGAGAAGGGAAAATTGACAGAGGAAAGTCTTAACTGTGGCCAACATATCCATAAAAAATAAATACGTCAGCTGTGTTGAGGATGCCTCAGAATACGTGGTGGTTTTTCCCAAATTTACCTTCTTATCTTCTCTGGGAAACAGAGTAATCTTAAAATCTGTTTTGAAACAGAAAGCCCACCTAAAGCCCTGCTCTTCCAAAGAATACTTACTGAGACAGAAAACAGGGAGGAATGCTGTTTGTCTCTTGTTAGTATCAGAGAGAAATGGATCTCCCACTAGAAGAATGCATTCATTTGTGCCATACCTTGTGCAGAATTCTTTTTTTTTTTTAATGTTCAGATGCAGACTAATACACTTGCTTACAAAAGTATCCGACGTATTCATTGGTCTGTAGCAATTGCACATACTGTGCACAACATTTTTTGTATACAGCATCAGATAACAGAGAAATGTGCCATTGGTCATTTAAATGACATTCTTTTAAGCACTGAGCAAAGTCTGGGCTGTGCAGCCCTCATGAACAGCACTGACAGAGGGGCTGCATGCGACTGTTCCTGAAATGTGTCCTGGTGACACCTCTGTGCATCCCCTTGCGCACAGCAGATCCATGGCACAGGGCATTGCTGGGAGTATGGCTCTGCAGAGACTGCTAAAGCTCTTTTGGGATGCATTAGATTGTTTCTAGGTGTTTTAAAGCAAAATTCTTCATTAAAGCCAAGTGGTTCAGTTCACACAGAAGCAATGCCAAAAGGCTAAATGTTTCTGCAGCTTTTTCATAAATGGCCTGATAAAACTGATTAGAGGTATCCAAGAAAGACAATGAAAGTTTTTTGAATAAGCTGAATTTTAACTGGGAGCATGTGTTAAAACAGGTCCCAGGAAATGTGTGCTTTGCCAAATAGCAATTCTGCTCTCTGTTAGTTCGCACTGCTTTTCCTATAAGCATTTATCTTCCTCGTTGTTATAACTGATGCAAACATTTTTGGCTTAGACTCTCTATTATATATTGTGTTTTTGCAGCAGGGTAACCCATGCATCTGAGCCTGGGCTTTCTTTCGCCCACCCAACCCCGTCCCAAGGCATAAGCCCAGAGGGCTCTGACCCCCCCCAAACAGGGAGCCAGAATCACAGGTCAGTCTCACCTGCCCCTGCGCTCTGGGCTGCATTCTACCCCCTGACAGTCCCTTTTCCTCAGTATCCCCCAGTGCCACTGCGGCTAGACGTGGTGACTGCTTTGAGGTGCTCCTGCTGCCGCCGTGCTAGCTGGCCTTCCTCCTCCCAGCCCGAGGGTACCAGTGTCCCCAGCCCAGGTCTTTGCACTGTTGCATGTTGTGCTGCAAGCCAAATGGAGCTGTTGGTTGAGCTGTAGGCTTATGTGTAAGAACACCTTGGTTTTCAAGGGAAACTTCTCATTCGAAGGAAATGCGGATTCTGGCCCTCACTAACGATGTGGCCGTGAAGATCAGCCTGAGAGCTTACTAGTGGGATCACTTAGTGATCTGTGAGTTACCTGGTTCAACACTTCTGTAACAGGCAGAATGGGGTGGTGAGCAATGGCCTGTGGTACAACTGGAACAGGGAACCCCGCCACATGGTGGTGCAACCGCTGCATGCTTTGATACCACTCTAAACTTGGTTTTCTAATGCAGGGAGCCAGACTGGGAGTGTTTCATGGTTACCAGAAGAACCTTTCAAATGAAAAAATCAAGTCAAAAGTACTGCAGTGATGTCTGTTTTCCAAGAACATATGTAGTCGCACATAGTTAATGCTAAAACCCAAACCTATTAGTTCCTGATGACGCTGGTATCAGCCTGTGGCTCCACTTGCAGTTCTCGTGCTGTGCTACTTTTTTTGACATTTTCTTTCCCTAAGAGGCAGAGCTGGAAAGCATGAAGCACTCCTGATTCCTTATCAGTAAGCTAGCTGAGGAAGCTACTTAGAAGCGAGCACTTGTGGCTGAGGGCGACAACGTTTGGAAAGCTGTGGCTGCGCTTGTGCGGGGTGGGGAGAAGTTCCAGAGCCAAAAAGGAGGCCTAAGCAGTCAGAAAGTGCCGCTGCTTTTGTCTCTGACGTGGTCTGAAATATGGGCAGGTTTAAAGGGCATGGTCTGGCTCCACCAAACCCCACCTGAACAGTCCCTTCTCAGGCCTGTTCCCATGAGCGAGGTCAATGGAATCCCTTTCGTAAGGATGGTGAGAACTGACCCCAGGTACCAAAACTAACTTAAAAAGATTCTTTTTTCCCCCTTTCCCTTGGTTACAAGTTATTTCCTGTTTCAGAGTGTGCTAATCTCCATTAAATGAAGGTGGTGGTTACAGATAATTACCATTCTTATACAGCAAAACCAGATTTAAATTGGACCAGACAGTTTGCTGCTTCTATGCTGCCCTTCTTTTCTTAATGTCATGAAAAGGGAGAAATTCCCTCAACGTGGTACGGAGGGTTAAGAAAAACCAGTCAAAAAAAGTTATCTTCTTTGCTAGTAACATTATTGTCAAATAATTAAACACCATCTTTATTTCTAGTTTTCATGTAGCTAATATGAGTATGTAGCTCAGGCATGTTTTACTAAAACAGGTGGTTTTGGTGTCAAGGTTACTTCTGTAAAATGGGAGATAGCCCTGCAGCCCACCGCCTTGAAAGCTTCTTGTGGTCCTATCACAGGAAACAATAATAAAATCAAATGTTTGTTTGCACACAAATGCAAAAACTGCCACCACATTGGCAAGCAAGTCTAGCCTTTCAACGTATTGAGGCTGAAATTCATTCCTGTAGAAGGGCCAAGCCAAGTTTCCATACTCATTTTGCCATTGTCTTGCAATTTGCTCTAGATGGGTACAAACCTGTGTGTGCAACTGGGCAAAAATGTAGGACTGGAGCCCAAATGCCCCTTCAGCCTTACTTTGAGATCATGAGAGGAGTTGAAAACAAGAGCTTAATGCTGGCCCTCTGTCTAGGAGTGAATTTTGCCCTTAGGAGAGAAAATGAGTGATGTATCCTTTCATAGAATTTCCAGATAAACCAAACATGCCAGTCTTGCCAGGGGTTCTCATGCAGTTGTACACATTACCTAGTCCTCACCCTACATCCATACTGATTGATTTGCCATATTCACTTGCATTTTGGGGATGAAGACATCCTTGCTAAGCTTGTGCTGTGTGTTCTCAGATTTTCTATTCTTGTTCTTCTGCTTTCTCTGTTCCTTCCATTGCTTTCTGCAGGTATTTAAACCCATGGTTCAAAAGAGAATATAATGTAGCTAAGTGGGTAGAAGATGTGAATAAAAACACTGAAGGACCATACTTTAGGTATTTTGTAAATTAATTCTATATCTTTTTTAAGAGCTGTTCCAGCATATACAAATATCTTGAGACTCCTACCTTGTATAAATCAATACAAGTTACTGTAGGTGCAAAGGGCCCCTCTTCTTTTGCTGCATTTTGATGTCTGTTTTTGGCTTCATGTGCAATTTACAATTCTTTTACTGAATGTTTTAATGAAGCCATTGAAAAGGGTGTGTGTAGTGCATGCATTCCCACCATCATCTGTAGCTTGTAGTAGCTTTCTCATCATTTTATGCCAAGTAGTGTTTATGGGCATGAGATGTATTTATCACTAATAAAGTAGTATTAACTTAAATAGAATTTAATTTACTGAAGCAAACGTAACACCTTCACTCTACCCACTGTCTTATATAGTGCATACTAAAATTTAAACAAAACAAAAAAGTAGTGGTATTTTACCCTCACCATACAATGAAATAATTAGCATTGTGATTGGATAAATGAATGTATGAGAATATACTCTGTGCTCTGCTTATCAAACAACTAATGAATCTGTTACAAGTGAGTGTAGGGTTCTATTCCCCAAACCCCTTGTTTTTGAAAGGAAAACGTGTATTCAATACCTTCCAAGTTAAAGAGAATTCTGCATGAGGCTGGCCTTCATGCTGTACATAATCACAAGTCTGTGTTCCCAGAGATGTAATCCTGCCACTGAGCAAGCAGTCTATATCAGCTGAAAAAAATACAGCTAGCATAGAGAATGGAAGACAGTTGTGACAAAGGATGTAAAGCACTGTAAGCTATCAAACAGGAGGCTCAAACAAGTTGTAGAGATGCAAAGAATAAAATATGCAATTTTTAGCTGAAACGGTGAAGGATAGTAAGAATGAATAAATAGAAATTTAATGGTAATTGTGACACAGGAGTGGGGCCTACTAATAGTGCAAAAGGGCAGCAACATTCACTGTGTCTGGTGTTTGTTTGGGGGAAAAATGTGATGGGGTTGTAGTGCAAGATGTTAATGAAGCACTTTTATTCTCATAGTTACACTGGAAGGTATTAAATAGCAACTTGGGATTTTAGTCACTTTTAGAACTGAAAATCCCTTGAAGTCTGTCAGAGCTTTAAATAGTCATTTTTATGTATCATTTGCATTTGCTTTCAAGAGTTGTTAAATTGCAGAGGAAGTTGCAGAGAAGTGTTCCAAAAAGCCATCAGGTCAGATGAGGTGAATTTTAGCCTGCCAGCCCTGAGTATCAATCCCTGATGCAGGAGTTCCAGTTTTCAGGGAGGATTTTGTGGCTGTGCTCATCAGCATCGACCAGGTCAGGGTGTTGGTGCTTGGACACTTGAGCAGGTGATTGTGAGCCCAGTGATAGTGTTAGCAATGAGGTATGCCACAGTATGTATGAGTATGAGCAATGCCACGTATCTGCACATGGAGCAAAACCTTGATGGGCATTTAGATCAGTACTGATAATGATCAGCATTCACTGGAAGGTGAAACTAGGCAAACTCATGCTAGGAATGAAGTGTTTATGAGCAAGAAGATCTTTTCCTGCGAACGCCCTTTGGATCTGTGCTGTTGAGGCAAGGCAGTCAGCCTCCCACCATGACCTCACCTCACTGCTGCCTCTTGGGGTGTTCATAGCTGGAAGCCCTCTGGCTGCAATAGACAAAGACAGTGCAAGACTATAAAGACTGGAAGTTTAAAATATGTCACTTTAATTGATTTAGCTAAACAGGTTCAAATTCCTGGGTGCGTACTCCTAATTCAGTTTTCATTTTTTAGCATTGATATTTGATTTAGTAACCAGGTTAAACTGATGGGAGCATACCCTGGCCCTGCAGGTTTTCCCTGTTGCAGTGAATGATTCACATTTCTAATTGCATTTGAGATAAACCAAACATTTCAGTGTGTGTAGATGAGGATTAAGCTGACCCATGTGAGTTTTTAGGGCTCTGTATCAGCAGAGATGAAACCTAAATTAACAGTTTTGCTCCACAGAAACTTACTAATGACTGCCTGCAGCAGTAACTTTAGAAATGGGAGGGAAGCTAGAATATATTTAGAAACTTGTGTGTCCTAATTAACTGAGGGTAACCGTAGAGAGCTGTTCTGCAGGGATATTATGGAAGGCAAAGGGTCAAATCTCCTGGGATGAGTTGCCATGGGTTTTTGAGAGATTACACCGCATGGTGCTCCCAGAGCTCAGGTGTGATCTAGGTTAAACTGTGGTTGGTAGGAATTTACTGTTCCTTAGAGCTGCATGTCAGAACGTCACACAGTTGGGTTTTGATCTTTGAAATAATTCACAAAAAAAAAAAAACAACACAACTAAATCTTGTTTAGAAAACCAGAAAGTCAGGCTGAAGTCAAGCTGTCCAGATGATCTTCATTTTAGGAATCACAGCCTAAGGCTCTCACATCAGATCATCAGCCTGGAGGTATTTTTTGTTCTGAATCTTTGATTCATCTTTTCCTTTAAGGGGGTCTGAAAGGAATACTGCTCTTTTGCTTGTTTCCCTGTAATTTTGTGAATATCTTAATGACTGGTGCTGTTGTAGGTGAACCTGAAGTAGACTTAGGAAAAACCAAAAGCAGTTCCTACAATTCCAAGGAAATCTGCACATTTTCAGACAATAGAGACAGAAGGTATCAAAAAAACTTTCTCAATCAGCTTAAAAAAAAAAAAAAAGAAATATCTGTATAAATCTAAAATTGCTTCCCTGATACCTGGTGCCCTAGTTATTAAATTTAAAGAGTTATTAAATTTTTTTGGTCTAATGGGAATCTTCATATAATTACTTTTTATTAATGATAATAATAGTAGATCTGTTGCTAGAAAGCTCCCAGCTGTGAGAGTTTCTTCTATAGAAAAGGAAGAGCTCAACAAATCTCATTTTCCTGCACTAAGTCTCAGCTAGATGTTAATTTTACATGCCAGACCATAGCTGTGTAACCCCAGCAATAATCCTGGGTGGGAAACTGCTTCCCACTTTCAGCATTATTGCAAGGGGCACGGTTGCTGGCAATCTGGGGCATCTTAAAAGACACAGGAACTACAACAGTGTCAGAAAATGAACTATCAGAATCCCCAAATGCAGCGCTCATATATACAATTATAGACCGCAGAGATGAGAAGGTGTTCTCTCATCTCTTTGCAGGCACTGCCTACTTTTGAATTCTTGCAAATATTTATGGGTAAGTTAATATCTTCAGGAATATTTAAAAATAAAAAGTTGCAATGAAAATATTTATTTAGATGGATTATCTATAAGAGAAATGGTCATCTCAGATCAAAAAGATGTTGGCAATGGGATGTGCGGCTGGAGCTGAGCCTTGCTGCTCTGCTGTTGGTCAGAGACGCTTTCTCTTAGGATTTCATTTCAGTAATTAGGCAGAAGAGTCCATTAAAGCATATGAATGCTAACTTTGAGAGCACAGCTGAGCAGTGCTTGGGATGAGGGCTCTAGGCAAAGCCTCCACCTCTCCTGCAGCCACCCCAGGGCTGAATCTCTCCTTACCCATTAGTGTGCTTCTTTCATTGAAGAAGCCTGACATGTGGCTGTTTCCCAGAAGGAACTGCATTAAAATGCTGAAATGCTTCACCACATCAGTGGTTTTAGGAGACTGCAACTTCCTAACATAGGCTAATTTATGTCGCTAACATTCTACACAGAGCTGCCCTATGTAAGCAGATGTCAGGTCAGGCTGATGTATACAAGTTTGAAGTGTTTTCACTGAGCTGACTTTTAAGTGAATTTCATTAAGTTATTTTAGACTATGAAACACAGCTCATCAACAGTTCAGATCTGTCAGGGCCACTGCTTTGAGTTTGGCTGAAATGACACTTGTAGGTTACAAGACATTTAGTTGTATGACCAGGGGACAGCGTACAGTGCCAGGATTTCCCCCATTTAGGATAAGCGAAGGCAGAGCAGGCAGATGTCTGTCTGACAAGGAGCATGTGCAGGCATCCTGCAGCTCCATAGCATCTTCTGGACCCCAGCAATCTCCCCACACGGTTAGTTTCAGCTTGTACAACAGGAAGACCGACACACTGTAGTGGCATCTTGCTTCCTGGTCAGAAATGAAGTCCTTACAACGTGTTAGGTGCATGGCTTCATTCAGAGTTGGTGGCCAAAACTCTGTTGGAGGTTGGGCTGCTTTCATAGTTTCTTGTATAGGGTCAGCTGGAAGCAGTGTTTGGCATGAAAGCTAATGGATGTGATAGCAAGAGAACTGAAACCCCAATGAAAGCTGAATGGACCCCTCCCTTGACCAAAACCATCAAGTTTTACCTTCCTTTAACCCTGGCATTACCCTCAAGTGTCCCCGAATGCTGTTTCTTCCACCCCATAAATGAGAAAGGTCATTTCTGGCTCTTTCTCATTTAAAGTACATATAAATCTAGGATACACAGCACATACACAATGGCAGGACAGAACCTGAAGGGTGATCAAGGAACCCAAACTGCATTTGTCACACAGGATCACACATCCTCAGATCTGTGGGCACGCATTTGATGACTACTGATGTGTACTCACAGTCTCCATAGATGAGACAAAAGATGACAAAACCCAGCGCCTAACTATAGCAGAAACAAGTGTCAAGAGCCTATGTGGAGAGGGCAAAGTTGTTTCTTTAAGTGTGCAACTGCATTCTTGATGTGTTTGTCCTGAAAAGTTTCCGAGGAGGATGCACGCATTGCACATGCAGGCAAGCAGTGACGTGCACATTGATTACATGTGCAGACTGTAGGTGAGCGGGCAGCATGGAGTGGGGCTGAGAGGAAGAAATGGAGGCAGCTACATTGGAGCTTCCAAACCTTCCAAAATGGCAGCATCGTGTTTGCAAGGGGTTTCAGATAATTTTTAAAAGCACTTCCATTTTGGGCAATTTGTTCTTTTTCCTCCTAATCTTTAAAATATTAGTTCCTTACAGCATAGGATAAAATTCCACTACTGCATCAAGAAGGAGAATTCTTCTCTCTCACCACAGGCATATTGCTCTAAAAGCTGCCAGTTTAAGGTGGTCACCTGGGAGGCCTCTGCTGACTGCAGTGGAAAGCTGTATGTAGCACATGTTGGGTGAACTGTAGAATTGCAGAATGGCTTGGATTGGAAGGGACCTTAAAGCCCACCCAGTCCCAACCTCCTGCTGTGGGCAGGGCTGCCCTCCACCAGCTCAGGCTGCCCCGGCCCCATCCAACCCGGCCTTGAATGCTTCCAGGGATGGAGCACTTTAAGTACTGGAAGGCTGCAGTGAGGTCTTCACAGAGCCTTCGCTTCTCCACTCTGAACAAACCCAGCTCCCTCAGCCTGTCATCATAGGAGAGGTGCTCCAGGTTTCTTAACATCTTGATGGCTCTCCTCTGGCCCATGCAGTGACTCCAGCAGTATGAATCCAGCTGGGCTCTCTGCAGGTGCTTGCTTGTGGACTCTTTCCCAGTAGCTCTGCACACCTTGTGTTCAGTGAGAGTCAGGCAGCTGGTATCTGGTTAGCTAATCATAGGTCTATCACAGGTGATTTGTCTGCTTCTACAAACTCTGATTCTCATTCCAATTTCCTTCTCTTTTCTAAGAAATCAAGGCTAGAATTTGCTGCTCGGGTTTGGAGTTACAGTCTAAATTACAGGCTGCTGGGGGTCTCACTTAGAAGACCTGCTCTGCAGGGAAAGATTCCAGATGCCCCATTCCTGGGAGGAAGTTGCTCCTTCCTGGGTCGCCTATTGGTGTTAATGTAGGGGTCAATTGGCTGTGACTTTCCTTGTTGCCACAGCCTACTCTTGTGATGCCAAAATTACCCATAGGAAGAGCCTATGGTAATGCAAGAGACAGTCATGGTGTCTGCACAGATAAACAGCTTTCTCATAGGAATTACCAAGCGAGAGCTAACATGCTTGGTTCTTTGCTTCTAATCTCCAGGTGCATCATTAGAACTTTACCCATCAAGATTTTAAATCCTGCTGAAGCTGTTAGGCAAAATCCACAAATGAAGAGATCACTAATAATCTGTAGAATCTACTTGCCTTATCTTTGCACCTTCCTTCTCTCCTTATTTTTTTTGAATTCATATCCATTAATATTATTTTTAGCGATCTTTTTCTGTCCAGATTTGGCACAGATGGAGAACTTGTAGGTCAGTGAGCAGCAGAGCACTGGGCAGGTTACCACTGAGAACCTTTCCCTGGATTTCTTTGAAAATAATCTGTTCTGTTGCTTTGCAGTTTGGTGCCCAGATTTGTGGTGCTGGACAGATGAATTTCCTGTTTTACACAGCAGTAGTTATTGAATTTTTTTTTCCTGAAAATGTCCAGTTCATCTTAATGGGTGATGTGTTAAGGATATGCTTTTCAATATTTGAATAATTGTACTGACTCCAAATTTCTAATTGCTGTTCAGAGGCTATGGCGTGAGGCATTAGAGCATCATGAGCCACACTGGAGAGCTGTCACCATGTAACTTCCATTGACACTTCGTTGCCCATGGCATCAATCGTTATTTGTATGGTAGACAAGAGAATGTGCTGTTGTAGGGAGTTACAGACACAAGGAAACGATGCGGTAGTCTAAATCAAAGGAAGAATTATTTAAAGGTACAAGACAGTTCCAAACACAGAAGATCCTCTGGCTTGTCTATAGCCCTCTCTAGTCAGAAGGACCTGATCGTACAGATCCCAGAGGCAAGGCCTTCAGCTGTCGGCCAGGGCTGCTCCCTGGGGCTCCTTGCTATCCATGGTGTTGGTAGTGATGCTCACCACCAGGGCCTAAGGGTGCTCAGCCCCTGCTATGTGTGTGGGGATTGGAAGTCTGTTTGAGGGGACTGAGGGAGTGCTTCCATTTCAGGGACACACAGAAAATAGCAGGCAGCAGTGCTCGGGGAGGCTCTGGGAGATGTGCCTGCACTCACGGGAGGCCTCTTTAGAAAAATGCCCTCAGTCTGCAGAACAGAGCAAAAAGCTAAGGGGGGGGGCTCTCATTTTATTCGAGCTCTGGTTGTTGTTGTTTTTTTTTCCCCTTTTATTCTGCCCAGATTTTGAGCCTAATAGGAACCTCTCAAGTGGGAAAAGTGCAGATTCTCAAATCAGAAGCATTAGAGTTTTTTCTTGGGTATAAAATTTCAGTCAATAATGTGCTGCTGCCTTATTGACTTGAAAAGAATGCCTTTCATGTGATTCAGACATTTCCTTGCTCTTGCTTACTCTACTCACCTTGTACAGAAATGCTGATTGCCATTGACTAATCAGTCCATTTTTGTATATTCTCATCAGACTCTTTCTTTGGCTGGAACAATATGCACTGTATGATGCTTGCATGTCCAGTAATTTGTTATTAGCACTTTGTATATGCCTTTGTTCCTTCACAACTAACAGTTTGGCCTCCAAGTGCATGCGTATGTGTAAATTAATGCATTGTTGTAAGATAATAGATTCATTTGCTATGTTTGTATCAATATAGGAGGTGCACAAGATAAGCTTAATATCTGATAATTGCCATTTAGTCATCCACTGCAGAAAACATTGTTCAGTTTGTATTTATACTCTGACTGCTTCACTTTAGGGTTCATAACACTATGTCTTCTAGTTCTGTTAATTTTAAAATGATTAATTAAATTAGCATGTAAATCAGTTTAAAGTCATTTTTTTATATGCAATATGATTCTAATAAGTAGGATATCTTGTTTTTTTCCTCCAGTGTTCCTGAGAGCTATAAATACCTTTGTTTATAGTCATGAAATAATTAGACTACTGATCAAAGAACTTTGTCCCCCCAATATCAAACTAGTAATAGACAACATATTTGGCTCTGAACCAAGCCTCAGAGTAATGGCAGTTGCTGTTGCAGTGCTGGGACCTGAAGCCATGACATTTATTTTGTGTTTCAACATCTCAGGACACTGTCTCCTGCAAAGTCCCCATCTTCGTCCACTGGATCTATTGCTTCCAGCAGAAAATACCCTTACCCAATGCCTCCGCTTCCTGATGAGGAGAAGAAAGCAAACAGGCAAAGTGCCAGGGTATGTGTCCCTCTTCACTGCATTTTTGTTGCTGGTGTAATTTACTGGTAGCTCTGCAAAAGAGAAGTGAGACAGATCTTTGAGAAACAGTGAGAGCAGAGCTGGTGTTTCCTCAGATCTGTAGCTCAAGCAGCTGCTGAAAGCTGAGCCTCTGGCACAGATTAGAGCAGTCCTGGAGCTTGTGTTTATAGACACTTATTTAGGTGGCATTCACACCTCAAGCCCAGATTTCAGTACTTCTGTTTCAAGCTGGAAGCTTGCCTGGGGCAGCCTCTGGGCTGAGAAGAGCAGTCTGGCTCCTCTCCTTGGCCTTCCAGGGGTCTGAAACAGCCAGAGATGCTCATCTGGGCTGGGGGATGGCTTCCTTCCAGCATGATGGAAAGGTGAATAAGCTGGAGCTGAGCAGGATGCAAGGGGCATGCATCAGGCCCTGGTAGACCTGGAAGGGCTCCTCAAGGTGGGCTGAAACTTCTGGAATGAGATTTCCAGGGGCTACCAAGAGGCAGTGCAAATTCTCAGTCAGCCCAAACAGCGGATATTTGAACGAGCACAACTCCTCTAAAATTTACTTCAGGTGTGCGATAGCTTGTGATGCGATTCCCACCACTGCTCTCCGTCCTTTTATTTGAGAAACAACTGAGTGGAACACTGCAGATGGGTGCTGCAGGCTCTGCCTATGCCCTGTGCTGGGCAGGGAGTGGCCTGGGGCAGCACAGTGGTGCTCAATGGGGAGCTCCAGGCCTGCTTGACATGCGTGTGAACATACCCAATACATGGAGTGAGCAGAGGGTCTGCCTGGGCCGATGGGCAGCTCCAGGCAGGCAGTGCAGGGGCCTTCCAGTCTTTGGGGCTGCCTTGCCAATCGATACACCACTTGGGTAGCAGGCTGTGTGTCTTTGCGTATAACGTGTGTTTGTGTCCCTTTTTTTGCCTCTCCAGCTATGGGAGACTTCCATTTAGCTGCACCGTTTTCCTGGGATGACACAAGAACTTTTTACTTTAAATTCTATACAAACTCAGCACCACTGAGTCGTTGCACATTCATCTGCTCTTCAGACAATTCAAAAGATCAACACAGATGCCCGTGATCACAGAGAGAACCTCCTCTCATCTGGAAGGGAAAAAGCAGTCTCTTTTTTCTTTTTTTTCCTTCTGTTTTTGTTTTTTGATCAAGCAGAATTTTACAGACTTGCTGTAAAGAACAACCCAAACCATCCCAACTACCAGGGGACCATTAGATGGACGTGAAGAGGCTGTTCTGCACGGTACCAGACATGCTCACCCCACATCCCGCCTGGGAGAGGGTTGGGGTTTTCCCTTGGCTTAGTGCAGCTCCAGGTCATGCTGACCGGCCTTGGGAACGCGCACTCAGGAGAAGCTGGCCAATGTAAACTTGTACGCTGTGTGCATGAACCTTGTGTTCTTTACTTTCCACATGTAAGGGATAAACAACATACTGTAGTAGAAATCAGCATGCAGGAGTAAGAAATATAGGATTTTTTTTTACAGGATATCAAGCTTTGAAAGGCAACTCTTTGAACCTAAACATCAAACAAACAAGGATTATATCTTTTTCTTTTTTTTTTAACCTTACATGTTTATAATCTCAGTATACAGATTGTATATATGTAAACATTTGATAATGTCAAAAATAGCTATTATACATAAGTGTATTTTGCCAAATGCCTAAAGAAAAATGACTAACATCATCACACTTCAAATTTTCTAATACATGAGCAGACAACTTTGGAAATACAGAAAGTACAGTACTGTAAAACCACGTCACAGAAACTGGTTTTTGACCAAAATCTGTACTATCTTCTAAGTAGCCGACAATCTCAATTGTATGGTGGAATGCAGGAACCAGTACGGTGGCACTTTGTCTTAAATCATCATAAGGGGAAGCAGCCAAAAAGCGCTGTTGAGTGAGATGACCCAACCCGACACTGAGGCGATCAGGAATGATCCTGTGGACAACAGAGACAGAGCCTCGAAGTAAAATGCAGTACAAACTTCCTGGAAATCTGGGAATAACTTCTAACGCTCAATTCAGGATGTGGTGATGTGAAGTCCTCTGGCAAGGCTTGCTGTGTATTTCTGATAGAGCACTTCAGATGCTGTTTTGGATGAGACTGTAACTTATGAGAAACCTAACAATTTCACTGCACTAGATAATACCAATGCTGGGCAAGTGGCCAGTGTCATTGTTGTCTTTTCATTTGTTTGTGGAGTTTCCTTTACCATGTGCTCGACTGCTCTGCTTGCTGCCTCTGATGTCCCCTTGAAACGTTTGGGTGGCCATAAACTGAGTACAAGTGAGTTTAGCCAGAAAAAATGGAAAAAAATCCCAACACTTTTACCGTGGAGATGTTGATCTTCCAAATCAATGGATAGTTAGCTTTCGAATACTGAGACTTCTAAAGGGTGTCTGTTGTACTACAAAGGTGGACGTTTCCACTCAGTAAGAAAACCGGACCATGTTAAATCAATCTATAATTCTCCAGCTCTCCAAAAATGACAAATTCCTAGCTCCTAGCAGTGCCATTACAGAACAACACACCTGATTCTGTATGGTGCAATTGAATACCTTGCCAACAGCCGAATTATCAATTGGATATTATCCTGACGGGAGCATCCACAGTGTTTCTGAGTCTTCTACCTCTTTCATGCATTTCCTTTAAGAAGCAAAGCCAACACTTTCAGCCTCTTAATATATTTTTTTAACTTTTAAGTAAGTGAATAAAGTTGGATATATGTAAGATTAAATTAAGAAATGTTTTAAGATGTCAGCAAGTATAAAATATATAAGATTTTTAGAAGCACTATATTTTATGATTAGGCTGTGTGTTGGATTGTAACAAAATGTTGACCTTGGAGTTCGTTCCAGTGATTTTCTTCGCAGTCAACAGGTTCTGGTAAGTATATTATAAAAAGGCAAATATGAGTGAGTACAAAGTACAAGACAGAATGTGTTGAATGAGCCAGCCACTAGTAATTGCTTTAGGAAAAGATTCTGCACTTTTGTGAAGAGTGAATAGCTATCAGCACAGAAGAATATTTTTTGCAAAGACTTCCTTTGAGTGTAGGTGAAAAGTAGTTGATAATGCATAGCTCATGAAGTTGGGGCCTGAGCCATAATCACCTGAAATCGATAGAAGTCTGTTATCGATTCCACTGGAAACTGAGGAGAACCCTCAAGGAGTTCACCTCAATTAGGAAATTATGCTAACCTGATCGCCTCTCTGTTATTCTGTTGCCTCTTAGCTGCTTTCCCCTTTTGTCTCAGTATTTTGTCTCCAATAACTGGACTGTTCATCACGTGCCTTTTACGACATTTTGTTTGGTTACAAACTAGCATGTGATTTTGAATAACATTGTTAGATTTCTGTGCATATTTCATACTCACCACCCTTTACTCTTCCTTTTCCATTCTGCCTTACCAAGAAGCAGCAAGATTTGGCAAACAGAACTGGATGTAACATATTGGCTGTTTGTGTAATGTTCATAGCAACTTGTTTTGAAAACAAATGGCTCTCCTGACTGTATTTTCAACATACTGTGTACTTACTGCTTCTTACGTGTTTTGGTATAATACATTCGTAGCATATCATGATCCAGTTGTGTCACATTTGGAGATATGTAGTAACTGGAAGTCTACTTACGACTTCTGAGTTTAATAAACATTGACTTTCACTTTGATTGTCTAGAATGAGACCATCATAAAACGTTCATTTTTATGCAGAATTCTTCTGCAGAAAATCATGCAGTAAGTTGGCAGCCTGGAGATTTTGTCAAGGCACAAAACCTGAACGCGTTTGGCTCTGAAAGCCTCTAATGCCAATGGAGGCCAAAGAGGAAGGTGTTTGCTTGCATTCTATGCTTTCCTACTTTTAAAATGTGTGGAAAGCTGTCAGATTAGTAACCTTGAAGATGACTGCAAGTATCTTTACCCACAGTAATCGGTTACACTGTCAATAGCAATATAAATAGCTGCATAATCCCTCATGTAGTCTAAGATAGAGTACTTGTATGGATAGTAAGTTAGCTCAGTCATTTTGACTCCTTCAGACTCAGGCTTGTTTTTGCCAGCTATGCTGAATATCCAGATATGTTGAAGTGGGGAGGTTCTCAGTTCTTCTCAGGTACATTATAATTACCTATCCATGTGAGCATATGAACAGCAAGATGAGTTAAACTAATCCTAGTCTTGTATTTCGACATATGGGAGAAGAACTGTGTGTAATTTAAAATAAAATTAATATCACTAACTGGGGGAGACTGAAAAATACAGACTCTATTCAAATAGTAAGGCTGCACACTCATGCCACAATTTAAATTTAACAACTAAAAATCTACCTGCTAATTCTGTTGAGGCAATACTTCATTAATCCATGCTATTGCCATTTGGTGAATGCACTCAGGCAGTTCACCAGTAATGGTTGGGACTGAAAATTTACATATAATTTTGTTACCTGATAAGAAGTGTGAGATGCATCTTTGAACACAGTGACTTCCAAATGTTTTAAGAGTTTATTTCCTGATTAATGATATGTTGACCCAGCTAAGCTCATGTACTCCTTAGTTAGTTTTAATTATGCTAATGAACAAATGGGCCTTTGGGCTATAGCCTGAATTAAAGATAAAGAAATTATGTCAAGCTAGTGTACTGAAGTCCTCTTACCTAAATCACTTGCTGGTTTTAAATGGACCTTGTGGTCTTGTCAACATCGATAGAAACAACTGTTTTCAAGACCAGGGCTAAGAGTAGGTCTGTACATTAATACAGGCATGCATATATTACAAATTCAGACCAACTTTTCAGTCATTGTATCATGGACATCCTCGATGTGCTAAAAAATCTGTTGGAATGAGAGAATACATGAAGTTAGATTTTGCCAACAGGATATAATGTGAAACAATTATGAGACTCCGTAAGCCTAAGTGATAATAGATGGGCTCTTAGCAATTGCTCTGTTATTAAATCCCATATCTAGCTGTCGTAAGCAAACTTACCAAATTCCAGTGTAAAACTCAGCATACAGAAGTTCTCCTCCGTTCTTTTCTTCCATTCCCTTTCCACTCCTACTGAAAAGCACTCCCAAATCCACTAGCAGCCTCTTGTGTTGGTTAGCTACGATAGAAAAGCTGCAAGTTAGCTGTCCTTCCACCCAGCATCCTAGGAAAAGTCTTTCCAGTGCTTTTGCTCATGTTACAGTATGGGTGAAAGAGCCTCGTGTCTCATTTGCAGTGGTAGAACCATTTGATGGTTTTCATCCAGGTTTTCGTATCATCCTCTAGTGTTTTGGATGGAGAAGCCTCTTTGATCACTGTAACCTAAAAGTTGTGCTGTCTCCCATTTCTCTTGCTCCAAGTCTCAAGGCTATCTAATTCTTCCTGTAAGCTATCTGAATATCTGCATCATCATCGTTGTTTGGGCCAATTTTATCAACCACAGTGTAAGGTTGATTTACCTCATTTTTTAAGAACTTAAGCATTCTGGTCTCCAAAGTTAGGGTTTTTTTTTTGCTCCAAATGCATCATCCATCAGACTGCTGATGACCCACTGTTTGCATGGCTTCCAAACCACATGACATTTAGCAGCAGTATGGGATTTGTCTTCTGTCAGATTTCCTGGAGACAAATATGGGCAAACTGCACGTTTGTACAGCTTGCTGTCCCATGTCTGCATGGTGAGGTGAAGTTCCCGTGTGCACATAGCTGTTCTGCTATGACACAGCAGGAAAAACGGAAAACAGTGAAGCTGACTGTGCAGATATAGTTGCAACACAGATAGGATTCTCCCAAAGACACTAAAACATTCCTTTGACCCAAACATTTTCCAAGTTAACTTACAAAAAGTATTTCTGGTGCCTCATGTATGGACGCTGGTAAGACTTAAGGTTTGGAAACATTTAACTCTTCCAGCCAGCAGGTGGTACCGTGTCATCCCAGAGCAGTTTGCTGCAACTGGTTAGAAACACACTACAACCATCAACAATAAATGTGTTATCTCAGGCAAGTAATCAAAGCAATGTTCAGAACACGAGAAATGTTGTACCTGACTTTTAAGTTGGCTCACCTTGCTGAGTCTGCTGTTTTTAGTTCTTTTTAAAAAGTACTTCAGCTAAAGCACATTTAAACTCCTTGAAAACGTTGGTTACGCAGGCTGCAATGGCTGTAATGGCAAAATAGCGCAGCAGGAAGATTATGAAATGTAGAGCAGCCTTCTGAAGGAAGAAGTCTAGGTGTCATGCTATTTTTCATTACTGGAGCATAGAATGTCAAAGCAACAAGCTATTTTTTCTGTTTCTCCTGTAACTAAGAAAAAAACAAGTTTTGGTTATAAAAAAGTCTCGGGGCCTTAAGACCTTATATATTCTAATTTCAGCATGGAGAGTCTATTTTTACAGTCAAATTAGAAATTCTGTATATAGGCCTGACTGACCTTGTAAGTATAGTGGTGCTAGCAGCTAATCATACAATATTGTAAGGCTCTGTATAACAGTAAATTCTGGCTTATTTTGGTGATTGGTACAAGGATTCTTGCTCACTGCCTGTGTAAAGAATCTGCCTATTTGATGCTTGGAAATACAGCCCAGAACATATTTGAACTATGAATATATAACCTGATTTTTCCCTTCTTAAGGGTAAAGATATATTCCAATAGGTAGTGTTTTATATAGAGTACAGTACTTATTTTTATCGTTGCATAAACGCAAAATATTTTTTTTCAGAGTAGCAAAGCATTACAGAATTTTTAATCTGCTGGAGAAAACACTCCTTACAACATGACCACTTCCTTCTGCAAAGCTTTTGGGGTGCTGTCTTCCAGTTGCTTCATTTTGTGCTGATGTTAATCCTGGACATCACTGTAAGAGAAAGCTACCTATTTTTCCAGTCCTGCTAGCCCTGACAGGTAAAATATTTGGGGAGGCAAGAATTGTTTCACCGTTGGGGTTGGGCCGAGGTTGGCAGAAACAACCAATTTACATCATATTGTCATCTTTGCTAGTTAAAATCCTTTAAAAATTGTACCCGATGTAATAGAAACATAAGATTTTGATAAACACCAGAATGAAGCGCTGCAATTCACAACTTCCATCTTTGAGCGTGATGTTTCTGTCATCAGCATTACAGGCACTGGGCTGTTGAAGTGAATGAATCTGGCTTTCATGTAGCTGAACAAAACGTTGCTTTTTATAAAATAAGATCGTTGTCATTTGGGGTTCTAAATTCCTGCTCACTTTTAATAACAGCATCACATATCTACTTCTATGAGAGTATTTAATACAAATGCCTGTGGTTTTCAATGTTACTAACATATTGTAACATCAGTAAAGTGACTTTCAATGACAAAGACCACGTGTGTATTTTCCTTCTTGTTCAAATTATTGTATTTAGCACATTTACATCCTGTTTTAAAGATCTCTGGAAAAAAAATGTGCTGAATGTATGGGGAGAAAAAAAAAGGCTGTTGCCTGAAGTGCAGATGCTGGTTTTCAAATTACACGTTTGAAAATAATCCTATAAGCTTCCCAATCTTGGTCTTACTGTCCTGCTGTTCCTTAGGCATGCATGTCTAAAAGTAAGCTGGAAAAAATGTCAATTTTAAACTATTCCCAGTTGTTTGTATGAAGATCAAGAACAATCATCCCACATAGCATCATATGGATTCTTTCACTGTCTTCTGGGAAAGAGAAAACCTCAATTCTGAGTTATAGATTAATCTACCATAATGGGAAAACAATTTTCAAAGGTTGTTTTTTTTTTTTTTTTTTTTTTTCCTTTTTGAAGATGACAGCACTGTATTCACTCCTTAGTAACCTTAATGATTATCTTTGTTTATGTTTAAAAGCAAAAAGTGATGTATTCTGCCTGTCCCTGTGAACACAGGATTTTTTTTAAGTGCATATGGAAGGCAATGCTTTCTTTGGTAAACTAGAATTTGTTCCTGGTTCTTGAACTCTTTGCTTCACAGTTTTGTATGTTTTGTGTTTACAAGATCCATGAAGATAACCCTGTTGGTTCCCATTTTCTTGCAGTACTTTGCAGCCCAGTAGGTGATTGGTTCAAATGAGGAAGACAACTTGGGGTCTTGGTTTTGGTCTTCTTTCCCTGCACCAGAGAGCATGGAAAAAAGAAGCCAAACAAAGATGGTATCATCATAGAATCATCAATGGCCTGGTTTGAAAAGGCCCACAGTCACCATCTAGTTTCAACCCCCCTGCTATGTGCAGGGTCACCAACCAGCAGCCCAGGCTGCCCAGAGCCACATCCAGCCTGGCCTTGAATGCCTCCAGGGATGGGGCATCCACAGCCTCCTTGGGCAACCTGTTCCAGTGCCTCACCACTCTGAGTGAAAGACTTCCTCCTAAGATCTAACCTACACCTCCCCTTTATAATATATAAATAACACCACCTCCCACCTTTCTCTCAAAAACAACAAATAAACCACAAAAACATAACCCACCTTGGTACTATTCAAAGTAAAGAAATTCCTTGTTTCCACAGTAAGTGGGTAAGCTGGACCATTTTTGCATGGTACAGATCAGCTAAGAGCATTCTTCAAGCTTTTATTTGCAGATGTAATTTTACTCTCATGTATTATTTCATCATTAATTCTCAAGATTTATGGCATAACTTCATACCTATAACACAACTTCTGGGGTCTCAGACTAATCAGTAAGTTACACTTATCTACAAGAATGCTTTATTCATTATTGCCTAATGTTTTTTTCATGAACATACCAGGCCTGTGCTGGGCTGACACAAGCCAGCAGCCAAGCACTCAGCAGCTTCCATCTCCTTGCCTGCTCTGCCCCAGCAGCTACGCTATATGCTACTTAACATATAAAGACAGGAAGGTACTGGCTAGGGTTTAAAGAGAAGGACAGAAAAACACCAACTGACACGTCGCTGCAGTCTGGCAACTTAAAGTTCATAGATAAAGGTAATGTATAAACTGACACGACACACTTACTTGTTTTAAAATGTTTTATGCAGTGACACAAAGAGAGCAAGAATCTTACTGAAACAAATACCCCCTATACAAAGGCACACTGTCAGAAGAGTTCTCTGCTGTGTTTTATTCCTGTTTAAGAGGAGCTGTAAGAGGCAGTCTTACACTCAGTGGATGGTGTCATTGATCTCATCTTTAAAATGCCCAGCTGCCAAAACAAGCACCTTAGATTTTACTGATGCTCTAACAGTCAAGAGGTGATCCTTCCAAAGCTACCTCTTTCGGTTTTTACATATCTTGCATTGCCAAAGACAAAAGAATATTCTCTTATGCCATCTACATGATACTGCTGAAGACAGAGGGTGGTAGCTTTCACCAGGAAACAATTTTTAGTGAATCATAGGAAAAAAATAAACACAGAAAAACATAATATGTCCGTAATCTTTGTTACACATTGCGTCTTAGAAGTTCATGAAAATAAAAAATCTTTAATAGTCACAGGTTGAAAGTTACACATTACAGTGCATGATTAGTTTATATTCATTATCAAAACTGAACAAGTATGCCAAGCAATACCTTCAGAAAGTACGTAATTTCCAATATTGAGGCACACAGTCATGGAATAATTTGGCAAAGCAAAGCACGAACTGGAATGATAATTGTGATCCACACTTTCCCTTTTGATTTAGATGCTCATAACACACTGAATGAACTGAAAAAAAAAAAAATCACATATTAGAAAACGCTTTTTTTCCCTCCTACTGTAAACAAACTCAGTTCATAAGCAATAAAGCTTTGTAATTACATATGAAAACTATCTAATAGTCAATTAAAGTTACAACAATAACAACACAGAACTACTTGAATGTACTGTTCTGATTATCTTGCATAGAGACAAACAGCCAGGAAGCCAAGACTTGCAAGGCTGACAGAGTACCATTTGTTGTGTCCATGCCACCACCTCCCCTAGACTTTCCCAGGAAAAACGCCTACCAAGCCTTAAAACAAAGAAACAAAGTCCAAGCGATGTTACCAAGTGTTACAGCTTTTTGAACTGTACTGGTAAAGGAATCCACAGGAAACTCCTAATGAATTTGGAAACATCTCTATAAATGTGTGTGAGCTTTGTAACAGAATACTCGGTTCCAACCCTTTTGCCTATCTGAATCCAACAGAGCGCAATGAAACAAAGCCCCAAAACTCCTCTCAGGTAATACTGTTATCATAGGCAAGAGGCACTAACTGAAATTATTCATGTTTGATTCCAGTTTTAAGTTTTCCCTCAGTTTTATCCCGTAAGTTTAACTGATTCTTTAAAGTTTACTTACATCATCGTACTGGAAATTCACAAAACCCTGCTGAGATGCGTCTCTTCTTCTAAAACATTCTGCAAAAAATATTAAAACAAAACAAAAGATAAGTAAGAACTACTCAATTTTTTTGTACTTTCACTGTATTTTAGCTACATGTCTATTGCAAGAGCTTGACTCTTACAGTTAACCGTTTGTATTAATCCTCATACTACAATTTTTTGTGGCAGCAAGGGTAACAGGAGGACGGTTGGACTAGATGATCTTGTAGGTTCTTTCCAACCCTGTGATTCTATGGTTCTGATTCTATAAAGCAAAACACAAGGTTCAAGACTGAACAAAATGAGAAATTAAAGCAGAGTAAAGCAAAGGGAAGAAAAAAAATATCCCGAAGTCACAAGAATGAGAACTCAAGAACAAAGGAACTCAAGACTTAACTGATCCCTATGTTTGCCATCCACAGCACCTTCTGCTCCATTAATAAATACAGTTTCCCAGTTTTGATAACACAATATTACCAGTCTCTGGAACAAACCCTATATTAGTCCATTTTTTCCAACATGGACTTCAGTAATCATCATCTGTAATTGTTATGGTTCTGCCTGTAAAATCCACTGCAAGAAACTTATTATGTTACATAAAAGTTGAACACGAGAAACCTGAGTAATTAGATTTTATTAAATAAAAACACATTACAGAGATGATGGTAACAAGGCTATAATCTGACATACCAGTGAGAGCTCTGAGTTTCACACAGCAGGCGATGTAATCGTCAAAAGTAATCTTTCCATGAGTGCTGTATCGCCTGGTGATGGCAGACACGGCCTGCGGGCTCAATCTAAATCCTGTTGGCAACAGAAAGACAGGTACGTTAACACGGCTGAACATTTTTATTGGAAATACTATGGATCAGTTACTATAGTAAGACAGTAGTTATGGGGGAATGCTGGAACTCACCAGCAGTGAGGAAATTGCACAGCTTACCCATAGTTGTCAAGGCTTTCTCCAGTTCTGGGCGATCCACCGTCCCACTGCTATCGCTGTCAAAACTTACAAAGTGTTGCTTCCAGCCATTGACCACAGCCCACAGTTCCTTAAACTCATTAAATCCCAGTGTGCCGGACATATCCCTCTGATTTTAAAACTAAGAAAAACGTTCCTTAACTTCATAAATTAAAAAGAGACAGCTCTCTATCAAATGGAAATCAGCTTTCTTATCATCTGTAGACGAAAACTCTTTCTTTGAAGGTCACTCATAATGGTATTTTGTGATTACTTCCTCTGTGCTGGCAAACTAACTGAGGCACATCTCAGCACCGACAGAGGTAACATCACCAACCAAAACCAAACCACACTTCTCACTTACACCTTATGAATGTGACTCACTTAACAAACTCCTCCTCTACCTGCTGCAGTGAAATTCCTACTAATGCATACATGAAGTAAAATTAGATGCCAAATCAAAAAAGTAAGGTGGAATAATATTAGAATATGATCAGATCACTGGTATCACAGTTTGTCCAAGTTACTGGACATCTCAGTTTCATTCCTGCTTTCTTATTAAACAACAAAACATTTGAACATCACAGACTAAATTTAAACTACAAAAAACTCCCAATACTTCAACCCTGCACAGTGTATCTACATCTTCCATAGGCTGTACTGCTGAATGCCATATACTCTAGTGTTACTAGAGTAACAACTTCATTCAAGGAACAGGATTTAGGAGGCCCTTAGATGATATCCAGCCTGTGTAGGACAGATGCTTAATTCATCAGGACATTACCATGCTGTCCAGTCTCAAAAGTACAATGAGCTATTTGCACAAGGCTCTGTTCTGGGCTGTCAGACCTGACTCTTCATACATTCAATGGATAAACAGCCCCCTAGTCTTAGGGATGTCACTTGTTACAAAACTGCCGACAGACTGATTTATTAGAATTCTGATTTATATAAATCATTCTGATAATGATTTATTAGAATTGTAAAAACGTACATGCATAAGAACAGAGTGTTGCAGTCCCCAGTCACAACAAATCCAAATATCAAGTGAAGGCTGAATGCAAACTGCAAAGCATTTCCCATATCTCAGGTTCTCTCTTATCTTTGCTTACATAATGCAAAATGTTTATGCTCCATAACAAAGGATACGTCCAGCATTGAGATCATGAGTCTGCAAGTCTCCAAGTTGAAAGCTGTTCAAATTACAAGAAGCAAAATAATTATTATTTTGACAATTTCAGTTTTTATTCATCTAAGTTCTGTGTTATTCCTTTTATTCACCTTTAAGTTCCTTGTTATAAGATAAAGTAGCGTATACAATATAAATGAGCTCTTCCAGTGTACAAAGCAATACCATGTTTCAATCCAAGTAAGAGCTTTTAATCATTACTTGTTAGAAACACTGACAGCAGACAATCTGGAGACACTTTAAATTCTATATAAAATTAATTTGCTCTTAGCTCAATCCATAAAGGTTTTGGGTTTCAATCGAAGTGGTCCTTCATATTTTAGCACAGAGATGATTTTAACAAGGTGCTTTACTCCCTGCACTCAATTTTGTAAATGGAATGCTATGCCCCAGCACAGAATGCTTGGGTCAGTATCAAAGCTCAACTTCCATTGCAAACCAAAACTGCACAGCTCAGCAGTGGAGAAAATGAAGGCAGCTGAAGAGAAGCCCTAAGTGCACAGAACTAAATAGAGAATTTACATTTTAAAGTAGTTCATATGGAAAGAAAGCCTCTTCACCATGCAAATAAAAGAAACTGAAGAAAGCACAACTGCAAGCAGTCTCTAGTAGATGGGATAAGAATTAGTGCACGTTAGCATTGTTGCTTTGTTCATTTAAATTGTTAACTTACGTTTATAGGCTCCTGCAATCCCTGACTGGGTGAGACATCTCTGTAGCTCATCAGCATCTATTTGTCCATCCTTTCGATAACAGAAGATGTATCAGCTATTGCTTTAAATCGCTCTCCCATGTTGGTTACTCCCAGTACCCACTCCCTTTTCCATAGGCATTGATTTATTAATCCTTCTGTGAAACAACTGATTACCTGTCTCTATTTCTGCTGTAAGTCAAAATGCTATCAATGACCCCTATTAATGAAGTTTCTTTAGCTGATACTTTTACAACATGCACTACCTTTCACATTTAGTGTTCCCAAAAAATGAACAGGATTGGCAGGTTTCAATGGGTTCCACGGGTATTTCTTTTACTCGAAGTTCAATGGGTATTTCTTTCACTTCAGAGATTTATGATTTCACTGCTACAGTAGAAAACCTGGAACCCAGATTGTATACATCCTCTTCTCAAGACTGCCTCAAGACTTAGAAATTTAAAGAAAAAAGAGAAGAGAGAAGAGAGAAGAGAGAAGAGAGAAGAGAGAAGAGAGAAGAGAGAAGAGAGAAGAGAGAAGAGAAAAAGGGCAGTTGGTGAATACTAAGCTGTTAGCAGAACAAACACAAGCAGAAAGCAAACCATTTTGAAAAAAAAAAAAAAAAAAAAAAAAAAAAAAAAAAAAGAGAATGAGCCAGTACCAGAAAAGGTGTATCCACACAGTCTGGTAAACAATGTCCTTCCAAAGTATGCCTTTTGGGGCCAAGCAGAGAAAACAACTACTAAGTCATGGACAGCACGACTGATCACGCATGAACTGACCAAAGCAGAATTGCAATTCTATGCTGTGCTCCCTACAAACCAACACGAAGCTCAGTTCACAGACAGTTTGAGTATAATTTAATCTCATTCAAGGACAGAGCATTTGCAGTGGAATTGCCACATCGTGGCCGGAACCAACGGCTGAGCAGCAGGAGAGAATGTGTGGCTAACCAGGGAGCTCAGGTGCAAGAAATGCATCTGTGTGACGGCAGGGGAGGAGCCTGCATCCACCCCTCCTCACCCTCATTTAAGGGTAAGCAACCAAGGGAGCAGCATCTCTTTGGATAGAGGCTGTGTTCCTCTTGAGCTGTTACTGGAAGGGGGTGAGCCAATTTTACTTTTTTTTTTTTAATTTTTTTATTTTTTACCTATTTGCTCTGTAGGGTTTGTATCCTACTACAAGGCAATGTCATCACCTTCTTCTGCCGTACAACATTATATCTGCAGGCACCAAAAGCAATGTTACATCAACTCTTTATTCCTTATTTAATGCTTTACTTAAAACAAATTTGTTTCTATTTCTTTTTTCTTCAGGTATAGAGATACAGCATAGCATGGTCAAAATGATGCAGCCAGGTGACTCAGAAATCATAGAACCATACAATGGCTTAGGTTGTTGGAAGGGACCCAAAGGATCATCAAGTTCCAACCTCCCCTAACACAGGCAGGGCCACCAACCTCAAGATAGGAAAGTAAATGAAGTATCATTTATTAGCAAAAGAGTAGTTAATATATTAAAAGACATTTGACATGGTCTAGAAAAAGAAGATAACGTTTTGATTCTATGCCACACTAATGGCAGCAGGAAGACAGGGCTGCATCCAATCTATTCCATCACCCTAGCTGTACAGCTGCATCAGAAACATTATGCTCACAAGAAAATTAAAGCATGAAACAATAATTTCAATTAGCCATGTATATTAAGAAGCAAGTATCCTTAAAGCCCTTGTGTATTCTGAAACAAAAGCCAGATCTGGATAACTTCAGAGTAGAAAGTAAGACAAAAAAGCATGATCTTTTGATTGTGTTTACATTACCATGAAAGGGCCTGGCCTTTATCTTTCAAAGGAGAGTTTAAAGAGCTAGACTGTAGAAGGCACAGAGGCTTTGGAAACATTAAAAATTATTTATTAGTTCCTATGGAGGCAATAATAAGGATTTGACTTCTTTCCATAAACAAAGGCAATTCATCAAATCAAGACAAGAGTTCTGTTGTAAATTACTTGAAGTAGTTTGCAAGAAAGCTCAGGCAACATTCTATATTAGGCATAAAAACAACACAGTGGCAAACCACTACAAAAGTTCTATAGCAAGGACTACTGGAGAACTGTGATATGTGGCTTTGTGCAGACTTTTGTAGCAGGCTGTGAAAACAACTGATAATTTATGTTTGATTTCACTGATTCCCTAACAGAATTTTTGCTTCTGGACAACTACTGGTCCCTGGAACAGACTCTTCTGATTCTAAGGTCGAAATAATTTAAAAGCTACTCTATTTATTTCCATAAGGAATGGTTTCTACAAATAAAGGGTATTTAGAGTACCAACATAAATACTTGAGGTAATAACTTGATTGTACCCGCTGGCTTTCTAGTTTTCAGTAACCAGGCCCCACCTAAGCTGTCTGGGAGTGTTCTATGCTGTACTTAAGTCCAGCTCTTGCCACAGCGCTGCATTCTGCATGCTGATACCTCTCTCTTCTTCTTTTCACCAGGACCCGACTCATTTTTCCCAGCATCAGTTACAGGCTCTAATGCTGATTCCTGACACACAATCTGGTGGCACATGAACGCAGAGAAGCACTCAAGCTGGGAAATTATCATTCAGCCCAGGCTCTGTCTTACTGGAGAGCCTTTACACATAACAGTTGAGTTAACCCAATGTTCACCTTTACTACAAAAATATAGGGTCTGTGTATTTGCACATGTAGTGTTAGAGAAATAGCATATAGACTGAACGAAGCATTATTAATTGCAAAGAATAACAATGTGAACAAAAAGCCATAACCCAAATTACAGTCTTAATCCGAAAACTTAAACACGAGCAAGTCGTCTGAATTTAAACCCCATGTTGTCATTACATGTACTTGTGGGTATGAGATCCAGGAGCAGAGTTCTACATTTCCACACACTCCATAAGTGTGCAGTAAAAAGCTTTGTTATAGACAGAACTTCTGGCTCAATAAATCTGATTTGCTCCTAACCTTATCTCCAGAACAACCACAAATATATGTACAATTACAAAGGGAAGACAGTTGTGAACGCCCTTTGCTCATGAAAGGGTAGTCCTACAACAAACCCAGATGTTGGCTCAAGTAGAGACTGCCACTGCAGTTATGACTCTATTAAGCTATTTCATCATACAATACCTTTCTTACTGGCATTTCCTGCTTTTACTAACAGCACCTTCACAGCTGATGTCCCCATTGTTTCTGGCTTTCTTTTCCAAAAACAGCATTTCCCAACCAATGGCTGAGCCACAATTCAGCTGTGGCATTTCAAGTAAATGCAATCATCACATATACAGAAACTATACACAGGCTGTTCATATGCACAGCTGTATCTCAAACAGTACAGATACATAGCTATACACTAACTATGCAGATTGAATAATGCTAATCAGCTCTTCGACTGTGCTGATGCATTTCAGCAGACAGGGTAAGTAAGAACAGTCAACTATTTATCGACAAGTTGAAACCATGGAGCTCTCCCTGCTGCAAAAATTAGGCATTTCTAAAATACAATGTAGAAATGATTGTCTCCCAAAATAAGTAAATGACACTTTGTAAGTTTACCTGTCCAGCTACTGTAGCAAAATAACCGTACAGAGGATCCTGAGCCTGTCCAGGGAACGCTGGGCCTCCTGGGGCAGCTCCATACTTTAGAAATCAAGAAGAAAACGTATTAATTTTAAAGTAATGATTCAGATAGGTACACGAAATAATAACATCTGTACTGAAGAATCAACTTGTGCTTTTATATATGGAGGTCGCTCTGGAAGTAATGCCTCCTCTTTGTTTCCATGGAAACTACAACAGAAAGAAAGCACAATAACACTCTTCAACAGAGCAAATTCTCAGCTACAAAATACTATTTTTCAACACAGTCACTGCCATTAACTGTGTATTTTCACCAGTGATGAACAAGAGCCTGCGTGCTGCTGCACAGCCTGTGTGTGCCAACAGATGTTGCTGTCACCACTGACATGCACAACCCACTGCCTCACTGCGCTCACACCCACTGTTTCATCTCCACAAACGTCCAGTCAGCGAATGTCAGTGGGTGCCATTTTTCCCGCATGGAGGAACTCAGTTCCGCGCCTTTGCTACAGCCCACACTTCATGTCCGAAGGCATTCTGTCAGCCTTGCCCCCCCGCTGCCATCTGTCACACGGCAACGAAACGTAACGGAACATTGGTGGGAAGGTTCCGCATCTATGCCATACCACCAATATCCGCCTCTGACGCCGCGGGCCAGCACGATAAAACAGGAGGCGTTAGTTTCGGAGCAGCCCTCGTACATACCCTGAAAGCACTGCTATCACTCAACCCCGCTCTGACGTACTCTTTGGTACTATTTCAGCCCCTCCGCACCCCGACACGCGCCGATGCGGCCCCTTCCTTCTCCGCGGGGCCGGGATCGTGCCTTGCGCACCGCACCGGCCCCGCGGCCCCCCACCGAGAGCCCCGCGGCTCCGCGCCCCTCATCCCGCCCGCCGCCCGGGCGCAGCCCCGCTCACCCCGCCTTGGTAGTAACCGCCGCCGGGCGCCGGCTGCCCGGGGAACGCCATCTTCGGCTCGCACCTGCCCCTCCCGCCCGGCCTCGCCTGGCCACAAACACTCGGCCGCGCCTGGAGGGGGGTTGGGAGAACGGGAACGTGGGGCGGGTCGCCGGCTCCGCAGAGAGACGCCAGGAGGTTCTTCAATGCTGCGATGCAACTGGCGGCTCCTGGTCGATGGGGCCGCCGAGCAACGCGAGGCGGGGCCGCAAGGCGCTGAGGGAACGGAGGGCGATTCCCCCCTCCCCCCCACAGGGGTGGTACGGCCCCGGCCTCGGCCCCGCGGCGGTTTTTTCTCCTCAGAGCGAGTGGGCGGCGCGCTGCCGCCGGGAGCGGCGCTTTTCTCGTCAGCGCCGAGGTGAGGCGCGGCCGGCGGTCGTGACGCGTCGGGTGGTGCCGGTGGAGTGACCGCAAAGGTCATGGACTCAGTGATTCAATACTTCATGGAAACACGGGATCATTACATCACAGGTCGGAAAAACTCGGAGATCACTTGGTCCAGCCATCAGCCCGTCCCCACCCTGCCCACCGACCGTGTCCCTCGGTGCCACATCTACACGTTTCTTGAACACCTCCCAGGATGGTGGCTGCAGCACCTCTCCGAGCAGCTGTGCCCCTGCATCACCGCTCTTTCTGAGAAGAAATCTTATCCTAATATCCAACCTGATGGTAGAGGGAACATGTTTGAAGCCCATCTTTTGAAGGTGGCTGAGAAGCGAAGGAGTGATGAGGTTTTGGGCTTCACAGATAGGCTGTGTAGTAGCATATGTCAGTATCAAACTGCAGCAGCCAAGTGGCTTTACCAGAGTCAAACTGTTTGTAGTACAGGTTATAAGAGGCGTGGTGCTAAACTTGCTCCAGCATACATTGATGTCTAGGCAAGAGACCTTCCTAATTAAATAAGACCTGGGTACAGTGATGAAAAGAATTAAAGGCTGGAAAAATTGCAAGGAAATGATAAAGCATGTAAGTGATAAGATTTGAAGAGACATACGCTGATAAGCAAAACGTCAGATGTATATGATACTCAGGTCATTCTGAATGCCGTGCCTCCTCTTTATTTCCATGGAGACTACAACTGCTACAAAGAGCACAATAACACTACTTGATGGAGCAAATTCATAGCTACAAAACGCTATTTTTCAGCAAAGTCACCACTATTAGCCAATTTGTGTGGATGAGCTGATCAAGACAGGTGTGACAGCAGTGTGCAGTCATCCAGAATGTGGATTGTTTTTCGTGTCACTGTAGCCACTGCTGAAACACAACCACCCACTGCCTCACTGTGCTCATATCCACTCTTTGGTCTCCATAAACATTCAGCAAGAGCCAAGGAAGGTAATTTTTTCCACATGGAGGAATTTAATGACACACTTTTGTGTCATACACACTTCATGTCAGACACCACTTTGTCATGTCAGCCTGCCCCTCTGTTGCCATCTGTCACATGGCAACAAAATGGAACGGGATATTGTTGGGAAGGTTCAACTTCTACTGCTGGCTGTACCACCAACATCCACCTCTGATGTCATGGCCCAACATAATACAACAGAACAACCCTTGCATACAAGAGTGACCAATGGCGTAAAGGGAATAGGAAGAACATTTTAATTGCACTGGTAAGAATGTAAATATGTAGACTTGTTGCTGGGTGAAGATGCTAAAACTGTAGTAACTGTATAGATAAACATGTCTCATAAGGTGGGTTTCTGTTTTTCTGCTTGAACTTGGCACAAGCATCCAGCTATCCTCCATTTGCAGTGCTTCTAAGACTATTGGCAGTGAGTTCCCTGGTTAATGTTTGTGAGATTGTCTAAATTCAACCACACATATCCAAAGGAGCTAGGGAGATGAATATCACAAAGCAGTACACTTTATGTGGTTTGTTGGTAGGTGCTTTATTTGCACTGGTGCATTTGGGCTTTGTTCAGTTTTCATCCAAGGCAAAAAGAAGGCAGCGTAAGGAGGTTAACTTTTACGTATCTGCCTGAAGGGCTCCCGACCTCTTGGTAACTGTTGAATGTACAAAAAGATAGCATTAGTAATGCACCACTAAGAAATATGTGTGGAATATATGCTACTGGTTTTGTAGATCTCGTAGAATATGTAAGCCCTCTAGGGAGAAGACTGAAGAAAAGAAACACAGGATGCTAATTCAATTGCTTTTGAGATAACTCAGAATATTTGACTAAGAAAAGGCCTAAGTAAAATAATTTTGTCCAGAAAATGAAAATTTTGTGTACAGATTGTGTTCCATAGGTTTTTCTGGATTCTACATGATAGGATTTTAAGAGGGAATTCAAGAGAGCTACGGTAATAGCATTAATACCTTCCAACCTGATCACTAGCCACATTCACTGCATCTGCCATGCTTCCTTAAGGTAAATGAAGGTCAGCATAAGTCTGCCTCTAGTCACAAACTTGCTGGCCTCACTCTGCTGCCCCACCAGGGACGTGAGCTGCGGCGTTCCAGGCTGAGGTCAACTCACTGTTGCACTGGAGTTCCTCCACCTGGAACCGGGAGCCTTAAGACTCACAGTGCTGCTGCTTTGTTCCCAAGTGGGGCTGTATGCTGAGGCTTCAGGCTTTCCTGCAAACTGGATATGCAGTTTGGCCTTTCCAGAACCACAGTAGAAGAAGCTAGGGAGGAGAAAGGGAATTAAAGGGTAAAGTTCAAATTTTCTGAAATGTTTATTTAGTAAATCAGAAGCACTGAAAAGTTGAGAATAAGTTTATATTACTTAATGAGGGACAAGGAACCCCACTTCGTTACTTTTTTAGTGGCTATAACTTGGCAAGAGATGTAAATTCAGGCAGTGGAGAGGTAAATATACATATAGTACAGACCAGAAGGCCTTACTATAAAGCCTTGCTCAGCACCCAGGATGAACACACATCCATTGTTCAGCTGTTTTTTTTTTTTTTTTTTTTTGTTTGTTTAATGACACCAGCCTTTCTTTTTCTATTTCCTGCACACTGTTTATACTCAGTCCTACAGCCAGTTATTCTGTACAAGGATTTTCTGTTGCACTGATACCTACAATAGCCAACTACTTTGCTAGAATTGTCAAAGAATGTGCTTGCAGGGGTTGGGGTGGGGAAGGTATTTCTGACATTTTATGAGTAAAGATTGGTACAGAGATTAAAAGTTTTTATGAAATTTGATTGCCCATTTCGAGCTACCTGAATTTTCACCAACTCAACATGACTTCAAGTCTCAGTTTACCCTTCCAGCTCCAACCCCTTTAACAGATGGCTCAGTGATGAACTTCCTAATTCTTTCCCTTCTCTAGTTCCACTGTACTGTGGGACTTTTTCATCGCTCACTCGGCATCAGCAAGAGATCCTAAAGCAAGATAATCCTAACTGTGGATAGTACAGTTAATGAGGTTTTGATGCTGTGTTATTTGAGGTTAACAATCAGCTTTTATTCAGTACTGTACAATAGCACAACTTAACACATTAATTTCATTGTAAATATAGGTTAGTACATTCCCAAGATGAGATCTTTGCAGAATTAAAGCTAAAATGTAGTTCTGCAGTAACAACATATTTCTGTTGCCTTGCAGCTTGCAGTTGGATGGTTCCCAAGATGGTCTTTAGCTAAAGTTGTAATTAAGGTATTAAAATATCTGAATAAACATGTCTGTGGCTTGAAAAGACATTTAAAGTTCCGCTTACTTTGCATATTACTTAACAATTGAACTGTATATGAACTACTGCAGCACCACAAAGCACAGCAATAAGACATGTGATTCCCTCTTATTATTGTTACAATCACAAGTATCAGCATCTATGTTCTGACATATATCAGAATATATATTCTCAAATCTTACCTTTGTATGGGATAAAACTCAGATGTAATGACTGAAATATAAACTCCAAGGCCAGATGAACTTGTGAAGCAGCATCCTGAATATCCACCTACAAGAGGGTATTCCTGGCACCACTCCCTCCTTTCTGAGGAATTTCTTAAAAAAAAACCCTCAAAACACTACAGATCTCTAATGAAAACTGGACAAATCATTCAGGAGGAAAGCCTGAAATGCACAACCTGTGGGCCAAAAATGAATCCAGCCTTTTTGAATATATTTTCTTTTCATTCGATTTTCTGTTTTGGCTGCACTATGGCTTGGTTTTAGTACGTGAGCTGAAGCATTATTTAGTTTTGTAAAATTTCCAGCAGCTAGGACTTGTGAAAGCACTGGCTTGCTCTCAGGTAACCTGAACTCATTTCTGCCACTTCATAGATATAAACCTTCGCATCAAGGCTTAGCTGTGCATTAGTTATGCAAAAACTCAGTATGATGCTGTTCTCCTTGCCATGTTGCACACTGAGCTCAGTTTTTCCATGTGTTCACATATGAGGATTTAGGAATCTTGAGTTCTGAAATGTTGTTAGGTGTTAAAAAACGCTCACAGCTGGTTAGTCAACCATGGAGAAGTGCTTTTGGATACAAAACCAGCTTGTGGAACATGAAAGTGGTGTTTCAGATGTCTAAATTCATGGTCGTGAACCAATAGGTCTCTAGTGTTTATTTGTGCTCCCAATCCAAACTCTTAGGAGCTTTCTTGACAATCTGTGCAGATAATGTTTATTCTCTCCATGTCTACTGCTTGAACAGAGTTGACATCACTGTAGCATTACCAGAATTCAGCTTCATCTGCTGATCTGTGATTTCCATAATCGATGAGACTGGCTGAATTACTGGGGGAATGCCTTGGGCTGGTTTGCTGCAGCACTAATGCATGTGTGACTCACACAGGAGAAGTGGCATGCAAATAACAAACTCTGGGAAAGCAGAGCTTATTATTTATTTATCTGTTTACTTAATTTAAGGCCAAAGCATGAATGCAGTGCCCCACTACCATGAATGATGCAACAGACCAGTTTCAGCATGCCTGGCATGAAAATGTGCTGCACCCTGGGGAAAAAGAAGTTGCATTCCTGATCTTTGATGTCTCTTCTTGTTTGTTTTGCATGTTTTGGTTACTGTTACTGTTACTGCCCAGGGTGTATGTCGAAAATTCCTCAAGTACTGCAAAACATATCCCCAAGTGGTCAACTGATGTATTTTCTCTTCCTGTCACAAAACTTTTACCTTTGAGTACACTTGTGAAGCACAAATGTTTTTCCTCCTGCTGTGGTTTCTTTATTTTTTTCTCTCATTTTTCTATTCTATTTTTTTTCTCTCATTTAATTCCATATATATATATATATATGTATGCATATATTGTAAAAAAGGTATATATTAAAAAAAACCAAACGACTCTTCAATTTAAGGAATTGGTTCATTTAAGGAATCGGACTATTGCTGTCCCAGAGGATGCCCACCAGGTGTCAGACTGGTACTGCCGTATTACTAACACGGGTGCATCAGCCCATGCTCGGGCTTGGTAGCTTTTTAACCTATAGTAGTTTTTCACCATACACAAATGTAAGCTCAGCCAAAGAAACGGAACCCTCCTGGGCTGGTAGCTTTCTACTTGGGTCTCAGTGCTGATCCACAGTATTCCTCGGTAGTTTTTCTGAGCCATTCTTTGTGCCAATCTCTCTATGTATATTATCTAACAGTGGTTTAGGAGTTTATATGTAGGCTGATATGTTTATTTCTGGAGGAAAAAAACCAAACACACACACACACACACAAAAATACACAGTTTTATGTATATTTTTTAAGAAGCTGATCTGAAGCTTTTGGCCAATACCCAAATATTTGAGTATGACGATTTTAAATAACTAGTTGGGTTAAGCAGCATGATTTCTAAAATTAGTTGTAGCTTTTGAGATTTTACCTTTATGAAAAATGTTTTGATGTTCACAGAAGAAGGGAGAGTCCACCACTTAAAAAAAAATTGTTTTGTATCTTTTAGATAAACTATATCACAGGGAACTTTTGTGCTCTGGAAGTAAGAACATGTGATAAATAACATAATAAATATTATATAAAAACACATCAGTATTTGATTCATTGAGCTTGAGGACTGGGTACTATGAGTATCAGGACAGCTGATACCATACAGAATATTCTTGAATTTGTCAGATGTCTTTCACACTTTTCTTCCTTGTCATATTGATACTTCTTTCTTGTCCAGTTCTTCTGTAGCTGAGTCCTTTTATACTTTGTTAATATACACATTAGAGATGATTGTTTCTTTTCCTTTTACGTGCTAGATGCACAGAAGTAAAATGATTTGAATTTCCAGGGAAATAAAATCATTGTGCCTCATCTTAAAAATAATCTTCTGATCTTGTTTGAAAGTATGCTTGGGACTTATGAGACAGCAAAGAGAGTGGCTTGGCTTCACAAAGTTTGGGCTTCTTTCATGAAAAACCTTCAAGACTTTGTATCTTATTTGTTTTTTTTTTTTGACAGCTGTCTATCGTCATTTATAACACTCCATATCTTTATACAATCTACCTGATCCAGGAACCTTTACAGATGCTCTTTTGTATTTGTGTTGTGCATCGATGTGTGACAGCCAGGAATGAATTGGCCTTGACCCATCCAAGAGCACTGCTTGCCAAGTTTGCAGCAAAGCTTTCTGATTCCTTTCTATTTTCTCTAAGTAAAAGAGCAATCAGTTGATGGCAGCGGACACTAAAAAAAAAGACTCTCTGAAGTTTACAGCTACTCTCAGATGTAGCAATCCAGTCCGGGCAGTCTTTATAGATGGGCTCCCATGGCTGGCTAAAGCTCTGTTGATGTCAGCAGAGCTGTTGCTAACCTCAATCATCTCCACACTCCTCTGGATTAGGCTATTTGTCGAACTCTGTAAGGATGTCCCCTCTTCTCTGTCTACTTCTATCCACAGGGTTTGTGTCTGTGCTCATTTCTTTCTCTCCTTTTTTCTCACCAACTTTTATAATAGCTAGTACCCAGTATGGCTTTTTGAGGATTTAGCTTAATATAAACACCTCTAAATCTAACAAGGCAAAGCATTGTCAGCCTTTCACATATAAGCTTGATTCAATCAAAATGAGTGTCTTCACCATGAGCTGCAGTGGAAGAAAATGGAAAAATTGAATAGTGGGGAAAAAAAACCCTAAAAGCTATGGTCTAATAAAAACAAAAAATATTCAGGGCAGAGCCAATGCCATAGTAGTTCTGACATGCAGGATGGTTACAGGACAGCTTGTGACCATCATTACCTTGAGTTTATGGGGCCCCAGTTGTTCCCTTAAAGAAGGCAATGTGAATTATCTCTGCAGAGTCCTGTGTTGCTCAGGAACTTGTGATGATTCAAAGTTTGAAGCAGTAACAGTCTTGTGAAGCTATGTCAAGAACCTGCTTGGGAGAGTATGTCAGAATAACTGACTTCATGCTTGTAGAAATGCCCAAGGTGTTTCTAGCTGAGAAGTACATAAGTCTGCTTCCTCTGGAGGTTTGCGCTCCTTAAGAAGTGAGCAGGGAGAGAGGGAAGAAGTATGGGTTAAGTGCTTTATTTAATCTCTCAAGGATTCTATCAATAAAACCATTCAGAGAGCAATTCTCTGTAAATTCTGCCCTCTGCCTCTCTGGAATAAAACATAGGGGCATGTTAAGGGGCATCTTTGTCCTGGGTGAAATATGTGGTTTTAAAAATTGTCTTCAATGTAGGTATACAGTAAGTATGAGTACTCCGTACTCAGAGGGAACTGATCTTCTGATGCAGAAAGGAGAGCTCAGGATGTCAACAGTGGTCTGATGCCTCTGATTTTGTCTTGCTTCAAATATGTCTTACCTCTTTACTTCCTTGTAAACAGAAATATCAAGATGTTTTAAGCCCCCTGGCTATTTCTACTTATTTAATTTGTAAATTCTTTGGGTAGAACTTCCAAAGCTTGACTAATTGCAGCATGAATATTCAGTAGAAGTAATCTTATGTAAGCATTTATTGCATCCAATGTTTGGATTTAAGGCACATTCACACTGTGTTAGTGTGATGCTCAGCACTTGCATTGTGATCCCTGTAGTTTGCTTCTTCTGCCACAGATAGGAGATTAAATTCAATTTGTTTTTTTTCTTACGATGTATTTATTAAAAACTAAACATCTCTACTTCAGAAGTTGTTGTCACTGTGTTTTCTACTGGAAAATATTTTTACTGTTTTTCCTGACACATTTCTGACAGAAACAGTGTTTGGAGTGATCACTGGAAGTTCTTTCCAGATAGCTAAAGGGAAAATCCCTGACTCTATTTACTCATACTCTGTGCTTGTGCCAGAGTGACCTACTTAAGAAACTCTTTTTTTTTTTTTTTTTTTTTTTTTTTTTCCCTTCTCATAACTGTGTAGAAAAGGAAACAGGTGATGAAAGAGTGTGATCATTTTTTCATTTATCTGTTTTCAGGAACTCTCAGAAGAATAAACAAATGGTATGCAAGTAGTGCTGCCCATTTGCTCATTCTGACATTTTAAAAAGAAACAAGCATTAGATGATGCAGTGAAATGTTTTGTGGAAATGCTAAGTCACAGCTTGAACCAGTGATTGAGCACCTGGTGGGAAGGCAGGGCCAACCCAGGGGAGCTCAGGTTAGGGAAGGGTTGCAGCCAGGATCCACCCCTTCCCAGACCTCATTTAAGGTTTTGCAGTGGAGGTAAGGGTACCTTGCTGGAGATTTCTGCCTACTGGAGGCCTTCTGAGGGTAAGCAGGTTTTTGTGTGGTGGTGTTGTTGCGTTCTGTTGCGTTCTGTTGCGTTCTGTTGCGTTCTGTTGCGTTCTGTTGCGTTCTGTTGCGTTCTGTTGCGTTCTGTTGCGTTCTGTTCCTCCTCCTTTGTTTCAGTCTGTGGCTGCTGCATTTGGGCTCATCTGACTTTGCCGTCCCGCTGTAATGACTGTGTTTTCCATTACATTGTAGCATTACAATGGGGAATTGTATTTCATACAGTGCTGGTGCCTCCATGCTAAGCTTAGTGGTTTAGGCTTGACTAAAGCATCCACACCAGCATTCGCTTTTGATCTAACATTTGCAAGAGACGGTGAATCCACTCATGCTAAAGAATACTTATCTGATAACATAAGGGTAATTATCCTCTCTGTTTCTTATTTTCAAGGCACAACCAGAAGGTTTTTAAATCTGAGTTCATAGGGTTTTAACTCCAAGACTTTTTTGTTGTGTCTTTCTCATGCTGGGATAATGATATTTGATACTGGTACTTTTTCTCTCTAACGGTCCTAATACTTCTCCTAACCTGAACTTTTAAAGCTTATTAGTCTTTATGTTCTTTGGAAAGCAAAAAATAAAATCATAGAATTTTCTAGTACAATGATTGGGTATAAGGAATATAATGAACCATGCATATTGTTAAGATAAAAGCTGTGGCCTTTTGTTGATGATCTCAGAATTAAAACTAAATGTCACTAGGTTTGGAATGCCTCTTCAAATTTAGTTGCCTTATACCAAATTTTACCTCTTGAATTCCAGTCAGTGAGGTGTCCCCTTCATCTTCTTTTATAATTGTTGTTACCATAGATTGCATCCATAATCAAGCTTGGATACAGCTAAGAGCCATGGAAACATCATCTTGCACTACACCAAGTGCATCTGCAATCAACTGGTGGTCCCATTTATTAACTCTTCCCCTCTGAGGCAGTATATAGATAAGAGCCATTGTTGAGATTAGATAAGATCATTGCTGAGATTGAGTGCTAGTAGAGAAGACTGCAGTGAATGTTACAATGTGTGTAAATCATTTGTGACGGCACTTAATTTACTTAGGAGTATTTCAGCATCTCTGCTAGTTAATACTCCCAGTCCTGTTCCTCTGATACTGGTCACGTCTCTCCTTCTTTGTCTCAGGGAGGCAAAGGTTCACCCAAGTAATGCTGCTAATCAGACTATGCAGTACAAGCTTAGGAAAGACAAGCAGGTTGGTTTGATTGCAGAGATACTAGTTTACATCAATTTCTTATTTAAGAGACTGTGATGGATTAAATAATGCTCATTGTTGGACTGTATTTCTGATTGCATACTGTCCAATTTCACTAATTTGTGGAGATGGGGTAGGAACAGGTAAACTGCTTTTTTTTTTTTTTTTTTTCTTTTCCCTGCAGTATTAGCAAAAGCTTCTTGTCCAGCTCAGCCAGTCTTCTTCCCTGCTGGCTCATCTTACAGCATAGGAGCACAGTCTGTTCCTGTGCTTTTATTATTTCCTTCTGAAGGAATGTCCAGCCTTCCTGGAGCCCTTTGCCCTTCAGGACTAGCTCACAATTCTCAACCAATTGTTCTAAACTGTTAGAAAGAAATCCAGAGTAGCAGTTTAGCTGACCTCCTTTCTGACTCATTTGCAGCATCAAGCTCTACAGCACTGAAACACTCCCTAATACAGAGTCAGCCCACCGCCCCTCCTTCCTTGCCCATCCCTTCTAAAGAGCTTATAGCTCTCTATTTCAATACTCTAGTCATGCGAATGATCCCTCCATGTTTTGGTATTGGTGACTAATTCATAGTTCTGCTGCACAGTGGCTTGTAGCTCTTCCTATTTGTTGCTTGTGCTGCATGTATTGGTGTAGATGGCTATTGGTCTCACCCCTAATCCTGGCATACTGCTGCTACACTCAGCTCCAGTGAGTCTGGTTTTATCACTTTCCCTCTTTAAACCTAGTTTAAAGCCTTCTTGATGAGCCATGCCAGCTCCCTGTCTAGGATTCTTTATCTTCTAGAGATAGAGCCTGAATAAACCATCCCATGGGGGAGTGTGGGAGGGAGGGCCAGGATGATTTCCTCTGATGGCATTAGCCTATTAGTCAGGTGTTAATCAGGTGGCTTCCTGCTTATCTCAGCATTTTTCCCTCCTGCTGAAGTGATTGAGGGGAGAAAAACCTCCTGGGCTCTACTCATTCAACTAGCTGCCCCAATGCTCTGTAGTCCCTTTTGATAGCCCTTGGATTTCTCACCGTGACCTTATAGTTGCTGATCTGAACTACCAGAAGTGGGTAATAACCAGAGGGCTGTGGTAGATTTAAGAGCTTGCTGGTAATGATGCCCCTAACCTGGACCTGGACCCCAGGGAGGCAGCATACTTCCCTGTGTGTAGAGTCTGGTCAGCATATAAGGCCCTCTGTTCCCTTAGAAGAAAGTTACCTATAATAAGCACCCTTCTTTTATTCTTGACAGGGACAGTCTTGAGCCATGGGGATAGCTGACTTACTGTAGTGGAGCCACATGTTTCCCTATGTGTTTTTTGGAAATAAGTGCAGCAGCATCAAATGTCAGACACCAAACCTGGGAAGAATCAAACTAGCTTCTTTACTCTCAGCCTCTGGGTAGAATGCTTTAAACTGAGTTGTAGCTTTAAGCCAAGTCAAAGCTGCATAAGTGTGCTTGTGCTGTTGTCTGAAGCTTATGTGATGTTCCTTGTATGTTTCTCACACCTGCTGCTCTGTTAAACAATGCCGGAGTTGCATATGTTTGTATAGCTTGTGGGTTTTTTTAGTAGTTTCATAAAAGAGACAAGCTACTTCCCACTTCACTGGCTACTGGATTATGAAATTTCATTGAATAATGACCTAAGAATGTTGTATTGCATCCATCCTTAACACTTTTTTTGTTGAATGAATTCATTTCCCATGGACTGTAAACTTAAAGGATTTTTCCCACATTCTTACTTCCTTTTCGGTGTAGAGGAATCTGCTCCTTAGTCTTTAGTGTTGTTTTCAGTGTGAAACATTCCACAACACTGCAGACATTGAGTAACTTACCTTCTTGGTACCTCTTAACAAGATCACATTAGATTGTACCCCTGTACTCCCATCCCTGGTTCCCTGTGAATTGTTTGGACGTGGTTCATACTTGTTTCTAACATCCCCCTCTGTGAACAGTTCTCTTTCAGTGGTTTTATTGTGTTCAGGGTAATGGCATGCTATCGTTCCTTCACAATGGCCTTCTGCAGATCTGAATTCACTGGCACGATGGCTAGAGTGCACAGTTCATCAAATATTTTCTGCCCTCTTGCTTGTAAGGATATCAGGGGTAATATAACTTCTCCTCAGCAGTGATTGTTTGTTTGTTTGTTTTTTGTTTCTAAATAAACATAAAGCTGCAACTAATTCCTGAGAAACCAACTTATCCAATATTAGTTCTGCATCTGAATTTATCAGTAGAGGCTACAAGAAACATAGCTCTGTGAGTAATTTGCAACTGTTTTCATGGAGTTTATTAACAATTATCTAATTGCCATTTATTGGCTTTTGTGAAATTATGTTCAAGCTTAGGTTATCCCTAGTGGCTGCTAATATTTGTAATTTGTTCATTTTTAGTATTTTTTTTTTTTTTTAATCAAAATTCGGTAGTTAAGAACATGTTGAAACTTCGTCCTTATGAAGGCAATTAAGTACGCAGTTATACTTCCCCACATGATGTTGGACTAAATATGATTTACATTTCTTCACTTTTATTTTTTTTCTTATACCTGAATTTTGTCTCAGGTAAAACATGTTTTACACATGCAGTGTTCTGGACACTTCAGGAAAGTTACAAATTGTGATGCCTGAATACTACTAAAATTCAGGCTATGGATGTTCATGTATAATCTATGTTGAAGTGAGGGTAATCAGCTGTCAAAATGATTTGCCAAAGGTTTTGGTGAATTTTATAATGTTTATATCAAGTTCAGTGGTTGTTTTAGGAATATCTTTAATTCAGGAGTTTTCAGCTGGTTTTAATGGATTACCAGCCAACATTCACAAATGGTAACTGGATAAAAATGTGTCCTGTCTGGAAGCTTAAACTTTGCAGGAATCTGCGTTACTAATGGAAATTTTGTAGGCGTCTTTGAACTGAAAAATATGACAACTCCTGATAATCCAGAAAGGAATTAATTCAGACAGTGTCTATAGCCTGTGTTCTGCAGGAAAAAAGGAATGGCTGATCACAAGGTTGCCTTCTGGCTCTCTATTATGTAAAGCTCCTTGTAATTAGAGAACTATCCTCAGCTTCAGGGAACCTTTGTCCAATTCCTTTCCTTGCCTTTGACTTCCCATGCGAATATGTATGTCAGCAACAGAATTAAAGAAACTTGTGAGGTGTCTGGGAAGACAGTTAAGTATGAATCTGAGGATCAGCTTCTCTGTAAAAGGCAGGGAAGTCTTGAGTTTGCTGAGAAACACGAGTATTTGTGTTCAAAAAGAAGATGGTAGAGGGTGTTCAGTGGGGCTTCCAGTGGCGCTCAGGTATTCAGCACTGTCTTCAAAGACAGTGTACAGCTGCACAAGCACCTTGATCTTTCTCAGGATTTTGTGACTGGACAAGAAGTATCTCTCAGGCCTGGGCACAACTGAGATCACAACAACTTAAGGTACCCAACAGCTCTAAGCAGACTTGGTAGTAAAACAACACCAAAGCTTCTGTAATGGGACTAAAGGTTTGACCTTTATTTAGACTTATCCAAGTATGGATGGGGTTTGTTTTTCAGTCTGTTTACAGATTGGGAAATAAAAGCTATCAGCAAAACAAATAAATTGTAATCCTGTACATCCAATCTTATATGTTCATTGTAATTCCTTCAGTTCTGCAGCCATGCTCTCCAATTGCCTCAGCCAGGGATAGGAATGCAAGGTTTGTTGTGTCCTTGTGCTTCTGCAGCTCTGGATCACTGATAGCCAATCAGGGAGGGAGACACTGCCATGTCCTCCCCTATCCTGCCAGCTGCTTTCTCGGGTTCTGCTCATCCTGTCCAGCTCTCACATGTTCCAAGAGTAATGTCAGGTTTCCTTCAGTTCAGATTTTAATGCCAAGTTAATGGTTTACTTTTTTTTTTTTTTTAAATGAGATGCTGTATTTGTTTAATTTTATAATTAAACAACTGAAGGAAAGCCAAAATGATGGCATCTCACACTGAAACAGAATAGCCCTGTGGGCTGTCTAGTAGTTTTGGCATCTGTCCTGGTGCTATTCCTCTGGGGAAACTGTTTGACAAACTTTATTCACTACTAAGCATTAGAAGCATTAGAAATCTGTGTTTGATGGGCATCTGGGTTTACTGCTACTGTTCAACAGTGAGTACTGTGATGTGGCAGCTACTTTTGGGAAGGTTGGTGTACAGGAAGAGTAAATAGGCTGATTTGTATCTTCTTGTACTGGGGGAAGAAGGTGATGAGGTGATGGTGAGATCCTGAAACTGAGTTGGACTCCATATCTGATTAAACTACCTGGTACCAGGCAATCAAAAATGTAATGCTTTCTTGAAAATACTTCTCTTCCTCTCTGTCAGCACTTGGTTGTGGATAGTATGTCCTAAACATACTTGTTTTGGGACATTCTGTTTTGATTTGGGAGTATTGAATTGCTTGTCTTAAACTTTTCCTAGAAGAAATGTGAGTGTGTGTGAGGAGAAGAAAAGCAGTGAAGAGACTGTGCTTGAATGAATCAAGAATTATGAGCCAGTGTGGATATGGAAACCAAAGCAGATATAGGCCTAAAGCATGTGTCTGACAACTCATGAGTAAAAAATTGCTAATTCTATTTTGCTGCGTTTGGAGAAAGCAGCCAATTCTCTGGGCTCTGTGCGAGTTCTCTCAAGCTTCTTCAGTGTATGTCTTTGTAGCACTGATGTTCCTTATAAGAAATCAATGTCGAGGGGGTCATCTTATTAGTGAGAGCTAATACTTATGTCAGTTCTGAATTCCTATATTCCAGAACGGCAGCAATAAGAGATGTCTTGTTTTTCTTTTCCTATCACAATGATATCTAAACAATCTTGAGAAATGTCAGCTTCATCCAGAGAGCCAACCATTCAGGTTAACATCAAGAAGTAGACATATAAATGGAGATCTATGGCAGAAGAATGTATAATGCAGAATAAAAGTTTGTGTATGAAAGAAAAGCTTCCACAGTGTGTGGAAGAGAAGCCATATTTAATCTATTACTAAATAATAAACAGTGAAGACTTAATAAATAGATAATTGTAGTATGGGAGAGCAGCACAGCATAGGTTACATGGTTCCTGTTGGCATTCATACTGTTCACCAGCTCCTGATTTGGAGTGGACCAAAAAGGCTCACTAGCATTTGAGACAAGATAATCTTCTAAAATTCTGTGTGTGATAGAAGGTAATGAGCCAAGCCCCCCAAACCTGACATGCAGGAATAAAGTGGCTTTCTGAACAATCAAATCTTGATTAAGAGGTAATTTAGATAAGGTAGCACAGGCTGAAGGAAGATCGTGCTGTGGAGCAAAAATATATTGCAGACCACGGGATTCATGGCATGGTGCAATGGAACTAATGGGAAGTGGTTGGATCCCGGTGGTTCAATATCTGTGTTGTCAGGTATGTCCCTTGGGGCTACTGTGTATCACATTACTTCAGGGCTAAGTAAATCTGATTAATTAGTGAAAAGATGGTATTTTAATAAGTGCATTTGGGGGTTTGAAATGGGTATTGAAATCAGGAAGTTAGATTAGAAGAATTATATGTTATATAGAGGTCTAAAAGTCATGCAATACCTGTGCATTCTGCATAAAAATAAAACTTTCTTGTGCAATGAAATCCAAACTTAGCTATCAGGAGCATATCCATATGACTTCTTGCTTAAAAAGCTGCAGCTTTTATTTTCTAAATGTTGTCTTTGATTTAGAAGTGGAGTGGAGAGTCATTGTTTTATTCCTACAGAAGTTCTTACAAGTGTGTTACGTATTTACGTGCAAAGGCTCTTTTTTGTGTATGGAATCCTTATAGAAAATATACTTTCTGAAGTGTATCTCATAACCTTTCTAATGTCCCTTCTAACCAGGCTTTGTTGGTATGTTAAAAATATATATATGCATAAAGAATTCAGCCTAAAAAATGTATACAGAGTATAAATATTTTTCATAATATTGGTTATTGTTTTCAAAATACTGGGCTAGAATAACAAGTGCTGGTGTAGATCTGTTTTATTATTATTTATTGAAATCAACAAAGAGCCCTCTGCTACCTTCAAATGAGAGAGCTTGGGATGAGATCCTGAGAGCTGTTTCATGCACCTATGCAAACAAATAGCATTGTCTGCTTGGTTTGTACACAACAGGTATTGGCATTTTATTCTTGGAGAAAACAGCAAATTGTACCTCTTTGCTTGACATTTTCAGTAAACTTGGTCCTATCTGTTAGCCATATAAGACAACCTGCTCCTTGAAGAATTCTGTCTTTCTTGCATGAGCTGCAGCCCTGTGCCTGGAAGCTGGAATTTAGTAGTGAATGAGTGTACGGATTGTACTGTCAGGCCACCTTGCACTGGTTTTCAGTGGGAGTAAAGCAGACCTGACTCAGCCTCCTAATGCAGGGCACTCAGAAATACAAAGAATCATATTCTTTGGTAGAGAAGATGACAGAGCATTGGCAATGCTCGTGTTTCATGAAGCATGACTTGTCATTGTGTTACTTGCCATGACTGTTGCAAATTAAATTCCAACCCACAAGCTCAGCTGTGGGAGAGAAAAGGGTGCTGGTTTTTGTTTTTTGTTTTTGTTTTTTTAAAATCGGTATCTGCATAGGCAGAAACCCTAAGTCCTGTAACAGGTAATCATAAAAGCAAACTATGGATCTTGAAGCAGTTACTGTTCTTAATATGAGTCTGGGGTATGTCACTGGAAGCAGAATAGAGCTCCCATTGTAAGTCTAGGTATTCAGGCTGCTATTATATATTTTATTTTTTGTCTTGCTTTCTCATCTACTCACACACAATCCCTGTCTTTTTTTTTTTTTTTTTTTTTATTTCCCTCTCTGCTTCTGCCTCTGTCTTCTCTTTCTGAGGGAGTTTAAGGTGGTGTTATAGGTATCCCTGTATTTAGGCCCTTTGAGCCCATGACTGTTCTGCACTCCTGTTCAGTAACTAAGCAAATACCTATATATGTAAGCATCCAAGGAGCAAAAATGGGAGAAAGTAAGCCCTGGCAGCTATCTGAAGACAGGATCCCATTTTATTTTTTCCCCCCAAGGCCTTACAATGCTAATGTGCAACTAAGCATACCAGCAGCTGCATCATAGCAAAAGATGTTCTAGGAATAATAACAGAATGCACAACTATAAAGAACTTTCTTTATTGAGATTAGGATATGTGCATTTTCATTGAATATTTATAACATTGCATCCAAAGCATTTCAGAAAAATCAACAATCTATTTTTTGTGATATATAATTATGACATGCAGTATAAACTCCTAATAAAATGATGTTTTTCCATCAGCTCCTTTGCTTACAGCTCACTGATTACACAAAAATTCACCAACCACTGTGTGCATGTGCTCACCAGCCTAAGCTTCTCTGCAAGTACATCTCATGTCTTTTTGACAGTTTGGTCTCTCCTCCATCCCCTTGCCATCCAAGTTTCTGCAGTATAGCAAGGGTTCAGCAATCCTCAGCAGATACACTTTGAACATTAGAGTGCTTGTACACAAACCAAGGAAATCTTAGTTAACTATTTCTAAGGCATGAATATAGATAGACCTCTTTGACCAGATGTTAATGGAGGACAAACTAGTGTTGGAAAGATGAGAGCTTTCCCTCAGCTAATGCCTGTCCAGATCTGAGCCCCACTGGGCAGGACAGTGAAGAGGAGCAGACTCCATCTAATAGGAGAGGTTGGCCATCACTAGAGATTTTAGTGACTGATACCATGAACACTTCTCTCATACTCCTGTCAGGAATGGAGGGTGAATAGGGGGAGAAAAAGGAAAAGGTCTGTGTGAAAGCATGTCTGGTGTGCAGGATCTCAGGAGGCTCGTTTGATTTAAATTTTGTCACTGAAATTGCTTTATTTCAGTCAGAGCCTGCCCAGGCTTCTCACTTTTTTTCTCTCCAGGTAAAGGAGGATAGGGACTTCATTTTGCCTTCAATTTTTTGTTTCTTTTTAACAATACAGGTTAGTCTAATTACACAGCAGACTTGTTGATAATGTAGTTTGACTGTTCTGAGTACTGGGGATTCCTCTCCCAGCCCTGTCGAATTCGTGTTAATTGCTTGTCTAGACAAGGAAGTATGAGCACAAATTTGACAACCAGTACAACGCATGGAATAATGAGAGAGAGCATATAGGCTTCTGGAAGATACCATCTGTATGCTGATGGATTTAGGAACCACTTTCCACCACAGACCAGTGTGTGTGCGGTGCATAAAATCAATGTCAGATATCCCAGTTTGGACTAGAGGAGAACAAAGAAGAGAAAGAAGTAGAGGTTAGAATACTGAATTGAACCAGAACAACTGCAAATTACAGTGCACAGCAGACTTCAGGGAATGTGTGCCAAATTTGGGACTAAATGGGTCTACTGAAATGAAAAAAGATTTTTTAATAAAAATTCAAATGGATCTCCAGGATGTGATTTCCCTCCCCCCCCCATCAACAACCTTGATAACTTTTTCCACACATTGCCTAATGTTGCCATATTTGTAAAAACACAGAGAAAAGGCTACAGTTCATTTGAGAGGTCCAAGCCTTTCATATGCTTTAGTGATAATCCACCCAGAACTACACTGTGCAAGTTCTTCACCTAAGTAAAACGTTAACTCATAGTATTTTCCCTTGCTAGCCCTGTTCCTGCAGAGGCACTACAGCACCAAACTTCTTTCTGATGTGGGGTCAAGACGATGGTGTTAACAGAGGTTTATTAAAGGCACAGCAACTGTTAGAGCCTGCAGGAACTGGAGGCTCTCTTTAGATGCTTGATGTTGAAAGGACTGGAGTGATAAAGTGAGTTTTCAAAATCGTGTTAACTGAATTATCTTGTGAACCAACAAAATCAGCCCAATAAATGGCTAAAGTATTTTGTGACTGTGTAATTTGGCAGTCATTAACTCCACAGTGTCATTTTTCCATTTGTCAGTTAGCAGTTTAGATCTTCCCAATTTTATGTTGTTGGTGTAATAACACCAGTTGTTCCATAGGTAGACATCAGGGGAGTTGTGTTTTTTATATGTGGGTTGTATAGCCATGTAGATAGACAAATATATATTAATCAGGTGATGGTGAATAATACAGATATGGCATTTAGAGTTAGAATGGAGGAAAGACACTGCTAAATCGTTCTGTGGTCATAGTTCATTTAAAAAAAAAAAAAAGTTTTTTTAGAGAAAATCTTTTTCTTACCTGTACAAATCGAAATTCTCTCCAGTTGACACTGTTGCTGACAGAAGGCAAGGAAGTTATTCCAAGAAGAACAAATAAAAAGAATCCTAAAATCCCCAAAGCCAAATAAGAGTCACTAAGCCAGCCATTTGTGTTGTCAAATGGAGTAGTACTATTGTTCAGTGCCTGAAGAAAAGAATACCACATATATCTTAGTGTTAGCAGTTTTAGGATCAATATGAAGAAAAAAATATCATTTAACTAAGAGATAAATATTACACATTATCTGAAAAGGATTGGGTATTTACTTTGAATGGCTACTGAAAATGTGAGAGTGGCCTTATGTAGGTTTTGTGTACCTATAATTGCAGTGCTTATCTATTGTAGACCTACTGTGAGGGCAGGTATTCAATTGTTTGTTGTTGAGTAAGGTCAGGAACTCAAAATATATGCTAATCCCTGTTCACTGCAGGGGGTTTGGATTAGATGACCTGTAAAAATCCTTTCCAATTCAAACTATTTTTTGATTCTATGATTCATAAATTTATATAGAGAAATAGAGAGATACATTTCTTTATTCTTTATGTATTTCTTGATTATTTCATTAATATGTAAGCTACCTAGGAGGAAGGTATTTACCCACAACTCAACATCAGAAACCTTTGGATTTATGATTTATCCATGGATAAAAGCAGCACAGAAACTAGGAAACTAACCTCATTAAAAAGGACAATAGACAAAGTCGATGTGAACTTCTAAAGTTTAGCATCCCTGGTAATGTTAGTAACAGGGTTAGAGGAAGAGAAGACATAGAGCAAGGAAAAAAATTACCTGTGAGATGGTTCTGTCCCCAGTTGTCCATCTTACATAGTAGCGAATTGGGGTAACGAGAGTATAAACAACGTGCAGAGAAGCAAACGCCAAGGCTACTAGTCCAAGCTGTTTCCTACACAGCATCCATTTGTCCAGCCAGTCTGGAAAACGGCTGTATTTGGTACCTCTGTATAATTGAATAATTGCAGCAAGTACACCAGGGAGATAAACCAAGGCAAGAAGGACGAGTGCCATTATAGGGCAGATCCGATTTGGAATGGAAATTGCAAGAAAAAATGAATAATCCCTATTTTCATAAACACAAGGGTAAATTACATCACGAACCAAACAGTAGATGAAGAAGAATGCAGTTAGGCCAAGGGACAAAAAGATAGGAAGCTTCCACATTGGAAAAAGCTGTAGAGGGTAATTTTCTATTTCCCGAGCAGCCAAGAGAGATCCTTGATCTAACGGCGTGAGTCCCAGTGCACGAACAATATCCATTACCATTTGTTTAGCTTCTGTGTCATCTCCACAGACAAACACCTGCAGTCAAAAACAAGCAGGGATTTTATTTTGACAGACTTTTGTGACATTTTCAACTGTGTTTCTTCCTGAATATGGACAATATGAGCATGAGCTTCTAGGCTCCTTATTGCCTCCCTTGTTAGCCTTAATTTATATAGATAAAATTGTTATAGGTAATTTCTTGATCAACAGTCCCTAGAATTAAGAACATCAATCTTTTTTCTTTGGTGAAATATATTGCTTCAAGTGGCAAAATTTTGCGTGTGACAAGAACAAAATATAAGATTACAATCTTTGCTTAGAGCACTTGAATTTCAGCATGCTCTTTTGAAGATCCTGCCCACAGTTTATAAGCACAAGGTTTTGTAATAGTAAGTAGGAATAATATTTTGTATTGCCACTACAATGGTCTGTAAGAGCTTCAGTCAGGACCTGGGGGTTGAGACAATTCAAATGCAATTTCTCTGTCATGAAATTTAGTATTATTCCTTCTCGTATCTAGTAAAAGTGTGAAGAAACTCTTTTTTTCTGAGTATGAATTGTAATACTTCTTTTGGAATAGGCAGAAAAGGGGCAACTTCTGCTGTCATTTATCTAAGTATGATAAAGGTTTCAGATGCCCAGGCTTGTAAATCATTGGTTTTTAGTTTAGGCGAAACCACTTCTATCAGCAGAAAGCAAAGTTAACAGTAATTTGAATAGTTGCATGTTCAGAGCAGCTGAAAACAGGGCAGAAATAAATTCTTCTACAAAGATGCTCGATTGTTTCCTATGACCAGCTTGCCTGTGACTGGGGAGCTCATTAACATGGCTTGCACACGTTGTTTTTGTGTTAGACTTCTGTTTTGATGTGATTTAGAAAACTATTAATTTTTTCGCCATCCATCTATTTATCTCATTGCTTATACTCATTCTATTGCCCCATTATATCCCTTACATCCCTTTTTTTGCACTCTTAGGTGAACAAGTGACATAGCCCACATTTCCTTCTGATTTACTGGTTCTCTGTTTGTAGCTGTGTTTTCTTTTTTTCTTCCTTGCTTCCCTAATGTCTCTTAACAGCTATCAACATTCCTTGTCATGTCATATTTGAATCCCAAAGTAAATTTTAGCTCGCATTTAATTTGAGATTTGCAATTACAGTGAAATTTCCATCTCAGCCTTGTCTGAGTCATATGTCCCGAGTGTGTGTTTCGTCTAACTGTTAAAAGCCCATATGATACTTCATAACTCTATGAAACAGCAAACTCCTGCAGTTCAGTCTTACCTGCCGGCTTGCATCCAAGGTGCCCGACTGCAGAGCCCAGGCTGACACGGTGTTAAAGGCTTTCACAACCCTAGCGCTGGGCACCAGCTGAGCCAGGTACTTTGCATTGGATTCAGGATACTGGTTTATTTTTAAGTTGTTGCTTATGTCCACCAACACTTTTCCACGGAGTGTTTCCTCTAGTGATGCAAGGAAGTCATAATGTTGCCTCTGGATTGCTATAATAATGATGGCAGCTTTCTGTGCTGCCTCAGCATGGCTCAGCACCTCTGCATCCTTGGGAATCAGGCTGGATGGCCATGGGCTCCGGCTTCCAAATACAACAGGGTAGCCAGACTGAATCAGTTTATGGCCCAGAGCTCTTCCAAAGTCTCCTGTTCCAAATATACACACTGTCTCTCTTTTGTTAGATGTTTTGGGAGCCAAAGCCATTATGTTGGAAAAATTTTTATTCATCTATTTAAAAACAAACAAACAAGCAACAAATTAAGTAAAATGTTGATCTCTTGAAAACGAAAGGCTAATTTGTCTGACTGTACAAAATAAATATCTGAGAGTTTTCTTGATTCTTAATCTGTACAGTTTTTAAAAAATGAATTCTGGATTTTCAGCTCTCCATCTCTGACAACGCCCTCCTTTCTGTTCATCTTCAGTTGAAATATTGCAGTTTTCCTTTCTCAAAGGGAAAGCAGGAGGAAAGGGTACAGGATCACCATGAGCAAGGGCTGCACATGTTTCAGGATCATTTCTATTTCTTTATGTTATAGAAAAGCATTAAAGATGAGTGTGACTCTAATCAGATTAGAACCAGGAAGGTATGTTTGTAAAACACTTGGAGAAGTGGTGTACAAACTAGCGACAAATCTGTGTTGTCTGCAGTACTTTCTCAATATGCCCATTCAGTGCCAGTTTGGTTTGTTATTGTTCATTTTCCTGAAGAATGTCCCATGAAGTGTTTGGATGGTGGAATGGGTGTATTCCATGTTGAACATGTGTTACTCTTAATGAAATTCTCTGAGATTTTTATCTGTCCTCCTTTATCACAGTACCTGGAGGCTTCAAAGACTTTAATGTATTATCCATGACATAGCAGTATGTACGCTCCGTACTTACAGAGTGAGACCCATGACCCAAATGCAGAATCAAACACGGCTGCTCCAAAGGTCTTCTGATAGATCCATGTGCTGTTGCCCTCACTTTACAAAAAGGGACCCAAGGATAGAAAACCTGAAGCCTTAAGGCAGATCTCTAACAGGAGATCTTGTGAGACCCTTCTTTTCAAACAGCCACCAATTTAGTACTTGGAGCAGCCATGTTATTTTGCAGGAGCCCTAGTTCAAGGCTTTCACAGCATCTCAGGTAAGTGGCTTAATTAAAGCTGTGAGAATAACTGATTTTCCAATTTGCAGGACAGAATTGCTTAGAACAGTTAGCTAGATCCAAAACAATTGCTCTGCTATGGCTGTTTATTAACATTTTGCTTACATTCCTACATGAAGCCCTGCTCAGAATGAAACTTAAAATATAGAGATTATACTCTTCTTTGTTTTCTTTTTTTCCCAGTGTTCTTTTACACATTTAAAACTCATCCTCTGAGGGCTCTTTTACTGTCCCATAACGGCTCCAATGGGAGGAAAGCTGTACAATCCTTTTAGTGGATAGTCTGTATTTCAAAAATGAACAGAAGAGTTACATCTGTAATATTAGAAAATGGTTCAACTCAGTACCTAATGGAATTCAACTTACTTTTCTCAAATTTTCCTTTTAGCAAAGTGGGCCCCTATCCAAAATGAAAGATAAAACTCCTTTGTAATACATGTTTGTCCAGCTGAAAACTTCTGTATTTGCCCCCAAGAAATCATTAAGTTATTGCTGAAAGAACTATGCAAACCATTTTTTTCACCAGAGTAAGACTGGACAAGAGAAACTCAACAAACCAACCACCTCTGATGGGTTTTATCAAGTGATATATTTAGTATATTTACCACCAAGAAACAAATATATGAAGAGTTTCTGTTGTTCAGTATTACTGAACATCTCATTTGCTAGTGAACACTGAACTTGTCTTGCTGGGAAAAAGCAGAAGAAAATAAGAGGGAGACGAAAAGTAAAACTAATGGAAAGAACAGTTTTTCTTTTTTTTCTTTTTGTGTGTCTGTACAGTTTCTTGGAGCCCTATCTACATATGAAGGGACATGTACAAGACATTGAATATTATTCCATAAAGAGCTGAAGAGAGTTAAGGCTCCCTTTATTGCTAGTGGCCTAATTTAATTTAATACCACTTTTAACAGGAAAGATAGTTTGCTTGAATCAACTAAGCAGAATTTACTTATTTCCTTATTAATAATTAGTTGTTATAGTGATGCCCATTGCTGTTGTGATAGTGCACATTACATATTAGAAATAAACTGGTCATAAACGATTTTCTTAACACATAAGGTATACTGTAAAACATATGTTAATTGCATCATGCATCTGCTATATCAGAAAATAACATGTAAGACAAAGAAATTTTGCTTTTAAATCCCAGGCTGTTTGGATTATGCCTCCTTCTGATAAATAAGGATTTTAAGTAAATTTTCTCAATTTAATTGTTTTCAATTCAACATGTCTTCAAACATGTCTTTGTGCCAACTGGCTGTTGTTAAACTGAAAAGGCTGTGGGCACTGCAGTTGACTTCTGGAGATTAATTCAGGCAGTAGACTGCACAGATAAATTTGGGCTTTGCTGTGTGTATTTGAACAAAATGAACAAAATGTACCTTTGCTCTGATGGCAACCCGGTAGGTCTAAAGTTGAAACAAGGAAAATGGCCTTATAGAGTCCGTTACAGTGATAGCTGCAATGAGAGAAGATATTCATTTGCTGTGGAAAAAGGCTTTCTATTGTCCTACATCAGTGTGAAAGATATGATGAAGTACATCATAAAGGACATAGGACCAGCCTGGTGTCAGAGCTAAACCCGAAAGCTGACACTGCGTCTTGTTAAGCAGCTGAAGGCAGCAGGGTTAGCTTTGTGCCCACAAAGCTGGGCAGTCTCAAAGCACTGGAGGAAACAGAAACACTAGCAAAGAAACAAATGACCATCCTTTGTTCTTCTACATGTATAGATACGTATGGTACATATCTTCTATATGTACCAAATATCATCTGAGAAAAATCAGAGCTTTGTGGAGCTCTGTATTCACATATAATACTTTTGCATATGTCCATCTTCCTAACATTGGTAAGCTAGTGATGCTTGTTATTTCAAAGATAATCCATGTAAGCTTCTTACTGATAACTATGTCCTTTCTTTTCTACATAGTTGTACTTTTATACAGTCAGTTATCCTATTTTTAGGGAAAATGGTGATAACCTCTGATCTGATTGTCACTTGGTCAGTAATGACAGAAGGAGGCACTGAAGAGGCGAAACCATCATTAAATACTGCATAAACACTTGAGAAACTGAATCAAGATACAATTTTCTTCCAACAATTATATATAAATACCTAGGAATTTGAATGAATACAGGAATGTTGCTTTGGACATGGGCAAAAAGGAGGGATTTCCTAGCAAAATCATTCTGCAAATGGAACAGTGCCAAAAGTGGAAAAGCAGATGTGGGACTGAGACAGACAGGGATGGAGAATGGAAAGATCAGACAGATGTAACATGAAATGACAGACAGGAGAGCAATGGAATGATTCAAAAGGTTGAATGACAAGATGAAAGGAGCAGGAAAGAGAAATTTTACTATTTACATTTTAAAAAGAAGCAACTAAATAGCAATGGCAGTGATTTTGAGATTATCTAGCCCATCTCCCTCCCTAAGGCAGGATGAACTACATTTAAACCAAGCCTGATAGATGCTTGTCTAACCTGTTTGTGGATCTGGCAGTCTCCTTTGCTTTCTGCTGTCTCACTGGTCATAACACAAGGCAGATTTTCTTCTGTCCAATCTGTATTGGGCTGTACTGCCTCCTCCATTGTACACTCAGATGTCAATTTGTCCTTCTCTTTTTCAGAAGCCTTTGTTGGACATGAAAGCTGTTACCATTTCACCCTTCTCTAGATGAAACAACAACAGATCCTTGCCTGCACCTCATGCTTCTGAGAGTGGGAATCTTCCTAGGCTAAACTCTTCCAACTGATAATTGAAAGTATGGTGCTAAAACTGAATACAGTATTCTCACTGAGATCTCACCAGCTGGAAAGGATTACTTCGATTGCCTCATAGACAACACATCATCCCACTGACACATCTGTCTTATTCACAGTACAGCTGATTCAAAGTCAGCTTGGGATGGTTATATGTACTTTAGCAAGCAGTGTGTGGCAACAGGAAGGAAGACGTAGAGTGAAACAGCTGGTGCTGAGCACATGGTTGTGCTGTCTGAGCGCAGGATTTCCACCTTGGAGCAGCCTTGGTCTAGCATTGCAGCCTGAATGCCCATTAACAGCTGCAGTGTGCTGGGGTGCACCCAAAGCATATCATCTGGCTCAGTCTTTGTGGGAAGGAATCATTTTCTTCCATATGCTCCAAGAAAACAAAGCTTGATAATCAGCGATTTGCTTCAAAAATGCAAAAAAAAGAACTGAAATACTAGTGTACTGCATCCTGCAACATCCCGTTTTTTAATGCAGAACTGCTCCAAAGCCAATAGCTCCATCTTCAACATGTACAGTTCTTTTCTGACTTGCTGTATTGTGCTCTAGTCCCTGTTAAATAGCACCATATTTTTTTAGTCTGTAACTTCAATTTGTCAAGATCATTTTGATTTCTAAGGCTGTCCTCTAACGTGCTTGCAGGCTTTTTCAACTTTGTCAGATTGTCAGCTTTAATAAGCATACTGTCTGTTCCAGCATCCATGCCATTTAATAAAGTTCCAGAAGAGGACTTTAGCCAGGAGAGACCCCCAGTATATCTGCAGTAAATTTAGCCTTCCATTTTGACAGTGATTAACAGAGAGACTGAAAAAGCTTCTTTCACTCATTTTGCAGAATCCTACCTTATGTTAGTTCAGTCAGGCTGCATTTCCCTCGTATGCTTATGAAAATATTCTCTAACATGCCGTATTAAAATCTTCACTCATCTCAAGCTGCACAGCCTTTGTGATTCACCAGACCTGGTATGTTCTTATAAAAGGAGATTAGTTGGATTTGGAATGCTTTCTTCTTTATTAATACATGAGTCTATAATCTATTCTTTATTTTTTTTATTATCTTCAATTTGAGAATTGTTCTTAAATGAATTGGGCCAGAATTCTGCACCTCCTCTTTCTACTTACTTTTCAGGATAGCTGTTATTCCTGTGTTCCCAGTCTTTGAAAACTTTACCATGCAGTTCTTAAGTGTAGTTATTAATGGCTGTGGAAATGCTTCAGTTATTCCCTGAACAATTTAAGGCAAATTCCATCAGCCTCACTGATCCCAAATCATTTAACTCACCTGAGCATGATCTAATCTGTTACTTCTGTCACCCTGCCTGAATTCTCATCTCTTTATTACTGGTGTAGAGTGAAAAAGGCATTGCAGAGATACTTTCCTAGAGTGATTAGTCAATAGCTTTCTCTCAGTTGAATACTGGATAAATCCCTTTCTTGATTTTCCTTTGACAGTTTCTGCTTTACAGTATTCTGGATGTAGTTGGATGTACTGGATGTACTGTTTAATTCTTTTTTTGTACAGTGGCTTTTCAAATTTTAGCAACGTATCTGTACTGTTCTATGTTTGTCCATAGATTTTTATTTCTGTATGACTTTATTGTTTGAAGTTTCTGAAGAATTCACAGCTTCAGCTACGTGGCTGTCTTCCTGCAATCCTTCCTCTGCCTTGCAAATGTTTTCTGTCTCTCTGTTTTTAATGCCATTTCTATAAGCAGGTTTCAAATCCTCAGATCTCATTTTTCCTCTCAGATTCTACTTCTCATGGAACATCACCTGCCCACCTTCTGAGTTTAGTATTGTCGTCTTATTATTCTGCTAGGTGAACAAATCTGTTTTTGAACAATTGATCTTGTCTAGTGGCCCATAGTATCTCTCAGCTGTGACTGAACATCTGCATTTTCTCCTGTATAACGTTCCAAGATCTTCTAGAACTATATCCTTGTACCTTTGATTCAGGGAAAAGGTTTAGATAATCAAGTGGAACATAAGGACTTTGAGAAGATAAACGGCCCAGGCATTGTCAGGAGTTTGATCCATAGCTGTATAAAAGAAAGGTTAGCAAGTAAGAAGAAAGTTAATGGCCAGCACAGCTGTGACTGAGGAAGGTTATGGTGTAGTCCACCAGAGGATCTAGTCTCTGAGGATTTGTCTGTTTCTGTTTTTTCCGAATCTCATTAGAACAAGGAGTAGCTGAACTTTTTCACACAGCAGTACTGAGAGAAAGCCCAGCACACCACCAGACTTGATGGGATTACACTTCATCAACTTGTCGTGCAACTACAAGCTGATCATGAGTTGGTGAATTGCGCCTATGGCAGAATCAGTGAAAGTAAATCCCTTGCAGGTGCCCTATGCCCTGAAGACATCTTTGAACAGACAAAACAGTATCAATGAGGTTTGCCTCTGCGTACACCTGATCCTTCCCTACCACTGGTAAAAGTACATCCTTAAACAAGGGCAGACTGCACTATGGCTTACCACCAGTGCTTTCACACCATGCTAATGACATGTATTCATGCTGGTGGCAATGAAGAATAGTGCCTACAACCAAGAATAGAAAGATAATGGATTGGCCATTTTTTACATTTAGTCTTTTTTTTTTTTTTTTTTTTTTTTTTCCATTCAAATCCTTGTATACCTATATACAGGCATGGTGAACTTCAAACAAATAAATACATTAGTATATATTTCTGTTCGGAATGGTTGGTCCTTTCAGGTCTTTTCTTTCCCATGCTGTCAAGTTCTACAAAGTTAAACAATTTCTGTTCGAAACTGAGTTAATTAATTTTCATTATTGTCTTAGCAGTTTACTGCATGTACTGACACATAGAACTAATTCCCTTTTGATTTATTTTTTTTTTCAGAGTTTTGTCTCAGAAAGTCTGAGATGTGAGTCATCTATGATCAAAAGTGCCCTAATAAGTTAAAATTAAATAGAGTGGCCTATTAAATACAGCAGAAAATGAGGATCGTTAATACTTCATTTCTTGCATATCCAGTAATACAGCTTTGAATGTATCTTTCTGAAACGTTTTACACATGCATAATATTCAGTAATCCTGGAGTAAAACTTGGAAAACAAGTGAAATGTGATTTAAAAATTCTCATTGGAAAGACATATACACTATTCTGAGGCAATCTCATTTTCTTAAAATTTCATGTTACTATCTCCACAGAGAGAGACTGCACTCTCTAAAAAACAGCACTTCGTATAAGCTGACAGTTGTAGAACCAAATCTGCCCTAAATTACAAACTGTATTTTCTGTTGTTTGCTACACCAGAAACTGAAAGGCACGTGGCTAAACTACTCTCCCTTGATTAATCTAGTACTTATACGCATAAAGAAAATAGCAGAGTAGCTCCTAACAAACATATCACAGCAAATTATTCATGAATTTTCTTTCAAGCAAGTGAATATCTTCTATTCTTCTCAACAGAAAATCCTGAGCTCGAAGTTTTGACAAAGCTTATAAAGAATAATTGTTTGAGACAATAAATCCTCCTACAGAGGACACTGCATTTCCCACATCTTTGCTTTTTATCAGGAGAACACTAAAGCTGCCCGGAGGCTCTTCAAACAGATGAAGTATAGGCCTAAACAGATGTGTTTAATGTTGTCTAAATCATAGCAAAGTACTGAGAGAGCTGGAAATCTCACCACCTCCAACTTTCCCGTAAGCACGTAAGATTCAGCTATAACTGGTGTAATTTCCTTGGCCTCTTTAGGGTTGTTGTGCTTTTTGGAGAGGTATAGGTATCAAGATTTAATCCAACTGCAAGAGTGAGAAGATTTCAGAAAACACCCAGAGCTGAGTGACGGTGAGAAGAGGCAGGTCTGTCTGGAGTGCAGAGTGGGGGCACTGGATTTATCCCCACTATAATGCTCAGGAGATGTCCTGAGACCTTGAAAGATATGTTTTGAGGCCCATAAAGCGTACATGACAAGCACCTTTTGGATTCCTGCTGTGTCCGCCAAGGCTGTCTTCTCTGTCAGTGAAGCTATTCTTCTGTGCATCTTTTGTCTGCTATTTAGAGACATTAACAAATAGCTCTGTCTGACAGAGAAGTAACACCAGAAATAATGAAGCCTGGCTTCCCAGGGATTTGTGTTTCTTGGCTGATTACAAGTGCTGATTGAAACTGTTTCCAATCACAGGAGATCACTCCTTCAAGATTTCTTCTCATGTGGATTTTCAGATCTTTAAATGTGTATTGTCACAGTACAGTCTTTCATTTCTTAGGACTCTTACGTGGAGTCTTCAACTGCCTATTTTATGACACTGAAGAAAAACAAAACCCTCACTTCTCCTGGTATATTTGTTTGAAAGCATCACTAAAACAGTGGTTGAGGGACACACAAAATACATACACTCTCATCCCTCAATATGATCAGAGAAACCCCACTTTCTACAGAAATCAAGGTAAAATAACATCAAGACTGGAATTAGGTACCATTGCACGAGCAACTGACCAAAATCATGCCTTTGGCCCACTACAAATGTAAGAGTTCAAAACACTGTATTTATTTTGAGCTCTAGCAATATGTGATAAGTCCAATTGTCTTCCCATTTATACTAATGGAATTGTTGATTTTCAATTAACTTGTTTTTGGATTGGATTGGTGTAAACACAAAGATAACAGAGCCCAAGTGACACCTGTGATAAAACAGAAAGTGAGGTGGCTGCTGCAGCATAGAAGCCTCTGTGGTGATGGACCTGGCTGCCTTGTGCTCTTAGCAATCTGAGGAGTGGGTGGGAGCGTATGAAAGATTTAAGCAAAAGTGGCATGAATGTGAAGCTTTCTTGCCAAAACAAATATATGTAGATTTGCAGTATGTCTGGAATGAGGCCAAGCATATTTTCTTACAGAAAGTTCATTAATCTGCATTCTTGCTTACATAAGCCCATACACTAAAATGCTGTCATAAAAAAGTGTTTAAAGATACTCCATTTAACAGTGGATAGCTTCATCAGCACTCTTACTCACTCAATATGAAGTAATTAAATGTATTATTTGCTTCTTTTGTTTTCCTTTCTTTATTTTACATGGAATTGAATTTTTTTGTGTCCTACTTGACTGCAGTCAAGTGGCATCTAAAGAGCCGTGCCTATGTTTAGGAAAAATGAACATTGATATTTTCAGACAGAAAGAAATGGTGTTCCTCACAAAAAAAGTGACAGTTTTAAATGCGGTTGCATTTTGCAGTAAGGAAAAATTACCAGGCTTTTATTTTTAAAAACTAACTCTTTCCTGATATAGAAATTCTTCTTCTTAATGAGGCAATAATTTCAGGAGTGTTCAAACAACGGCCCTAAGCTACAGGCTTTGAAAATTAGCAGCTGAGAAGCCTGAATTTAAAAACATGCTTTGAAAATACCGACAAAGAAACACCAGCGGAGGTGATATTTGTCAAAAATTTGCAGAACTGTTGAGAGCAGCCTCTTCTACTGAGAAATGGAGAGATCTCATTTTTTGTAGAGTTCTTTTGTCTGAAATTCCCTTTGAGTTCAGCTCAGGTTTTGTACATGGCTGAGCCGGTAACTCCCTCTCCTGGAAAGCAGGAAGGGGTTTTAAGTTGTGGATCATTGCTTCAGCTCCTCTCCTTGGCACTGGCAGGAATGAAATGTCTCTGCCAGAGTACTGCACATCAGCTGCTGACCTGGAAGCACAGCAGTGTCGCCTAATTGCTCACAGTGCTGCACAGGGCAGCCCGTGCTATCCCACGCCATGGTCTGCTGCACAGGGCCACAGTAGAGCTCACACAGGATCTCTGACATATCTCTGCTGCCATCTTCACAGAGAAGGCACGTGAGTTTCTGGTGATCCTGAGTCTCAATCAGATTTTCTGGGCATCTCATTCCCATCTCTGTGAAATATGTAGGGTCAAGGCAAAAGTTACGCTTTTGGTTCTGCACCCCAAGACCATTTAATATACAGTTAAGTAACACCAGGCCATATTGCAGTGAAGGCAAAGGTCTGGGACATGACGTGGAGCAGAGGCAAATGAAAATTTTAAGTATTCTTATTAAACTTAAGAAGAGGTAATAAAGAGGGCACTCACGGGTACAAAATTCCTTCATTTTACAAACAAATAATGAAAAAAGCAAAGGCCAGGCTGGAGAAAGTAACTTATTTTTTTGCTAGTAGGGAATTTTGCTCAAAACCCTTCAATCTTAATTTTACAATGACTTATTTAAACAAATAATTCCTTAATTTCTTACTGCTTATCATCAATCAGATAGCAACTGGTAGAGTTAACTTCTCATAAAAAAGCTACTGCTTTTGGTAATGATGCAGGTTGGTGATCCAGAGGCTTGGATTCAATTTCCAATCTAGTTATCAAAGAAAAAGAATTTAGATCTGCACAGAGGAAGTGCTGACCTCTTGCTCTGCTTGTATAAATCTTCCACAAATTTTACAAGCAAAAGAATTTAGATCCACTGGATGCTTTTTATAATTTTTTCCCCCCAAATATCTGTGCAGTCAGATAACAAATGCACCCTGACCCTAACACTCCAGAGCTGCTTAGTTCTGGAAGTCATTGAGATCTGCTCAGTATAATTTGGGGTAAAAATGAGCTGAATGTCTGTGCTGTGAGGTACAAAAAAAAGTGTCATGCTGATTTTGTAATTGCCTAATTGGACTAAATAATTTCCTCCCACAGGGTGACCCTCTCTTGCAGCTCCACCAAGGATCTGCAATACAAAATGAGGAACTGAGTTTTCTGAATAAACCCATTGTCTTTATTGTATTACCATTTTATGCTATTACGGTTATTGCATAATTACCCTCTTGTGATGAGTATTCATGTCTTCTTTTACACATTTCCTGCTCTCATGCTCCTTGTAGCATGGGACCACCCCAGAGACATCCTTCATCAAACATTCTTGGTGCGCTAATGATGCCAGAAAGTGTTTTTTGCTCTTTGGCAATCAACCTCTCCACTGAATTTCCTAACACTTCAGGCTTGTTTATCTGGAGGCCTACAGAAGCTTGCTCACATAATTGGTATCACTAATGGATTGGTGACAGGCATCAGTGAAAAACTTTGATCCCCGTCCTCAGGTGCTGTAAGTTGTCTGGAATGGACAACTGAGCTGCTTTCACCATTGATCAAGCAGTTTGTAGCAGATTATTATAATTAAGCACCTTTGAAGTGCCAAGTTTTATGAAGCTCTGGCACGGTTCAGGTTGTAGAATTCAAATGAGATTTATTAGTATGAGATTTATTAATATTCTTATTTTCTTTTCTTTTCTTATAGGATATTGTGCAGCTTATGAAAATGGTTTCTCTGCACATTCAGATTTGCTGTGGTGAGACTGCTCCACCTGGGGAAGGCACATCAGCCAGAGCTGAGAACAATCCTCGCTCCTTATTTCATCTTAACCTCACATGTACCAAAGTAAGTCATAGGATATGCATCTGCCAGTGGAGTTCTATACCTCACTAAGCCATGGAATTCCTGCCAGCAGTGCTGGAGCTGTCTCCACCAAGGCTATGGTATTCCTCAGGTCCCAGAGAGGATCACATCAACATTTCAGCCAAGCAAAAAGACAGTTTGAAGCCACCTTAGTGATTCTGCCTCCAGGTCTATGCTCAGCAGTCATTGCAAGCTCAGGAAGCAGCTTTGTCAGACCCTTAATTAGCACTTTTGTTGGCAGCTGTTCCCACTCCTCCTGTTTCCCAGCAGCACCACCACAACCAGTTCTCACCCTGCTGCCGCCTACAGCTGCTCAACCCATCTCAGCACTGTGTCCAGGCTGCCACCACAGCTGGCTGCTCAGCAAATCTCCACAGGGAAAAGGGCTGAGACCACCAAACAAAAAGGAAGGAAACTGGACACCCAGATGGAACCAGTCTGCCAAGTGTGCTTCAGCCAGGCCAAGAAACCAGGCTGCATGCTGGAGGACTTCGATGGGAGGAGATAAGTGAAAAGTGCTGGAAATCTGAATTTACCCACTTCTAATCTGAAACATGACTTCAATTAAGTGAGCTTACTGTATTATTGTCCATGCTAGCACTTGAGAGGAATACGTGTTGAAGGAATTTTGATGAAGAAGAGACTAGGTGGGTCTAAATAGCAAGGTCAAACAAGGAAAACCACGTCTTTTCTATTTTTGAGCATGCATAAAGGCACTAAGTCAAACATTTGATCTACAATATGCACACGTACAGGTGACTTTCAAATATCTCTTCCCACCTTTTCTTCCCCCTAAAAGCAGCTTTCAGAAACCAGAATTAATATACATAAAAACCCCAAGAGAAAAAACAAACAAAAGTAAAAAAGCCTGCATCTATAAATTGTAGTGTGGAGCATAAAAAAAATACAAAATGTTGCAGTTGCACTCTGCTAGCGCTGTCACTGAGAACAGAATGGGAGAAATGGTTGGCTCAAAACTTGAAGTTACCACATAAACAGATTTCAATAGAAACAGATCAGGAAGCAGTGAGAGAGGCCTTAAAACGCTCTGATGTGAAGTATTCTCCCTGAAGGCCTTGGTTGCTGTCTCTGTATTCTTGAGGCACAACAGGAATGGATATGTATTTCTGAGTGCCTCACACCCATGCCAAGCACACTGTCGGGTGCTGTCCTTGGAGTAGCTGTGGTCTGACCCTGAGAGCTGAACTGCTGTGAGCAGTGGGATTGCTGCACTAACCCAAGAGCAGCTAAAAGCATCCCCAGGCTGCATTGTGATGTGAATGAGGCACAGTTCAGAAGGTAGGACAGTCAATTCTGAAGTGGGCTCCTGCTCTCAAACAAAAACTAATGTAAGTAGAATGCTTTGTTAACAGTTTTGCAACACAAAGTAGACTGCTTATCCAGTTATGTTTTCTGCTTTTGACTAAGAGAAATAATTTTTAAAATGCCATCTGTGTAGAAGTGTATAAATATGAAAAGTGCTTGATAGGTTTGAATAAGCAAATTCCTGTATGGATGAAGAAGGTACAGGGATGCTTGATTTTTCAATGACTGTTGTAATATTTTGGTATGTAGTCATGGTGTCACCTCAGTTATTACAACTTCATGCTTGCCAAAATCATTGCTATTAACAAAACCAGGAGCTTTGGAAAGTCACATCTAAAAAAGAATTTACAACTTTCACTGATTTAATCCTTTCAGGATGTTTGAAAAATCTGAAAAAACTGCTCTGTGCTGTGAGTGACAGTTCATATTTGTAGATTTAGGGGGGATATGAAATCTTCCTGTATCAAAGCTGACTAACAGTTCTGGCAGCTACAAACATTCTCTGAATTAATAACATCGTGCTGGCATAAGACAATGCTCAAGAAAAATCCATTTCTTTCTGCAGCACTGAAATCTCTCACTTCTAAAATATTAAACAGTTTTAAAATTGGTATGCTACTTGAAAAGGAAGAGAAAACATGAAATCCACATGTGAGTCCAGAAGTGAAAAGAATCCTTAGCTCTAACTATTATTACAAGTAGTTTATGATTGGTGGTAAATCAAATGCATTGGAGTACCTCCACTTATTACTAAAATTCAAACCAGAATTTTAGCTCTCTCTTAGGAAGGAATATCCTATTTCCAGGTTCACCTCTTAAAACCCACTGACCAACACTTATTTGCAGAAGATTTCTCCACTTCCTTAAATGCAGCAAACACCTCTGAAAGATTAGATAAACTTGTTGCCAGTTATGTAAGCTCACTGAATACCAATGGGCTGATTCAAAGTTTGGTTGCCCTAACTTTACAGATAAAACTATATAAACTATGTCCCTATTTTACAGTGCTTCCTTAGATCATCTCTCAGTGACTAAAATATTATGTAATGTCAATAAAAGCCCTGGCTTTGTATTTTATGTGTAGCAGGGAGAAAACCTAAGGTCAAATTTCAGTACACTGATGGTTGAGTTCAAACCCACCTAAACCTCCTGGGAGGTCAGCCTTGCCATTCTAGGCATTCCCTAATCCCACCTGCAGAAATGAGAGAAACCTGCAGATCGGATGACCTCTGTAAAACTCACCTGTGCACTCAACCTCCTCCTCTCCCCTGAGCAAACCAGAGCCTTCCAGCCGGTGAGGTGCTGTTAGTGCTGGGGCAAGGTCTGCTCTTAGATGCTGCAGAGAGATCCTGTGCCTGGGGAAGAATGCAGAAACCTGACAGCCTCGCTGGCATTTATCTAGTAGAAGCTAGAGTGCACGTAGGAGGGAGAGATGAGGAGGTGTTGCAAGCCCCATCTGTCCGTGCTGGGTGAAAGAACTTCCCGTCTAAGTTGTTGGGGAAAGTCCCAGCCCATGTATTTACAACTGAGGTGAAGCCTGTGGTTGCTTTTTTAAAGCAGGCTCTGGCTTGTCCCTTGGCTATTGGCCAGGAAGTTTTGGCTGTGTTTCCTGCTCCTGGAGTACTAACTTGAGAACTGCAGAAGTCAAGAATGTTTAAGAATACAACAGGAGCTATTTGCCTGAAGGAGAGCTCTCTTTGTGTCGTTCCTGGGTCATTCCAGCTGTGGGTAGGGATAGTAAGAATGTCACCTTGGGGTGAAAGGAATTTGACATGAGGATGGCTGAAAGTACCAGATCTCTGAGATTTTCTGTGTATTCTTGGCAGTGACCCCGTGGAGTCAGAGCCAATCATGCATTTGTACTGAGAAATGCATCTTTAAGGCAGAAGTCTGGGAGTATGCAAAATTCTGGATGTTACGCATCTGTTTGGAAGGGGGTACAATTCAAAACAGATGCCTTAAGCATCAGGAGATCAGAGGAGTGGATTGTTGTCCAAATAGGAGAAAGGGGCTCAGAGTGTCCCAATAACAGTGAGTTTTTATACGAAGTTTGGGAAATAAACTGAAGGGGATTCAAATAAGATTGCACTCAAGATCTGGAAGAAATGTTTGCCAGTAAAGAGAAAGAAATATCCAAAAGATGATATCACTTTGGAAGAACTTGCAAGAGTCAGCAAGGTGTACAAGACATGGGCAGAGAGAATGACCTGGCTGTGGTTTTCTTCTAGGAGCAAAGGGCACTGAGGAAGTGAAAATATCAGGTTAATCAGAATAGTATTCATTTTCAGCACATCCATCAACTAATATGCTGTCAAAAATAGTGTTATTACACCCAAAAGAAGATCTTAAGGGAGTGCAAAGGGAGACAGTTAATTCACAAAGCTTAAAGTCACAAGGTTATCTCCATAGGGAATATAAAAGAAATAAATGAATATGTAATAGATGGAAAAAGAGGAGAAATGCTATGCCTTTGAGACCATCAAAGCGATCTAAGCATTTAAAGCCCACATCATAATATGAAAATAAAAAGCTGAGAAAGAATTTGAAGCCATTTCTCAGTAGACCAAGACCTCAAGAATATTAAGTAGTGTAGGAAAAGGTTGAATTGTCCAACAATTTTCACACCTATGCAAGTCCTTTACTTAGTAAGGCCATACTTTAAGAAGGAGCTGGATCCACTCATTGGGATGGGTAGTGGAACTAAATGAAGTAGTTCTTGTAGCTGCAGAGAAATCAGATGAAACCTCTTGTTTGTCCATAGTTGTACTCAAAGGAACAAAACAAGTTTGTTATGCTGCCAAGAGGAGATACGGTAAGTGACAAATACCTTTCTGTCCTTAGTACTTCAGTGGGCTGCTGGCATGTGCTCATATTAGGAAAAAGAAAAGAACAGGTGTTTTTGAACTTTCATAAAACCTTTGTGAGTTGCACTGTTTTCTCAGATGTCTATTTAGGCTGCATATGGCACCTGAGGGAAAAAGGTGATAAATTTTTCATGCCATTCAGGTTAGTGAGATTTATACAGATGACATTTAGATTTGATGAAAAGCGTCAGCTCAGAGCAGCCTCGGAAAGAAAACTGTGCTGCTGGGCTGAAGCTGGACAAACAACACTGTAAATGCCATGTAACACTAATAATAATATACTTGAAGAAAAATTAGAACAAAAAAACAAGTCAATCATCAGAAAATATTTGGCTTGTCTATTCCAGCAATATTTGGGTGCTGAAATGTATAGAGAATATGTACCTAATGCAGTTTCTTCAGAATGCCATCAGGCAGAGATTTCCAATGATCTAGGATGTAATTATTGAAAAATTTGAGAAACAGAAGGAGTTGCTTAGACATTTCAGAACTTAGAGGATATCATCCTTGATGGCTTTGGGCGTATGTTGATGTAGTCCTTTTAAACACTGTGGTTTAAAAAATCACAGTAGTTTATGAGTTAACAAAATGTAGGCATGAATATATTCAGAGGAAAAAAATATATTTAATCTTAGATGTGGAAATAAACAGAACCATACATTTTTATTAACTGAAGGCCAGTAATATTTGAAATAGATTATAAATCAGAAGAAATTACCAAATAGAGCTTGGCTAATGGTTATTTTTCATTATTTTTTTCAATTATGAAATGTGACTCACTACTTCAATATAACCTTGAAATTGAAGGCAGGATTTGCAGAGCATTTGACAATGGAGCCAAATCCAGGCATAAATTTGTTCATGTCACTCTTACTGCAACCACAGTTACCAGGGATAAGATGCTTCAGAAAATAAATTCGTGTCATTAATGAAATATTAAATTTAACCTTAAAACATGAGAGTGGTGAACTCAACAGTGCTACTTAGAAAGATCTTCCAAAGCATGTGTGGATAATTTCAGGATTCAAAAGTATAAGGAAAAAGCCAGGGACATCTTGTAAGTGAGTTTCAGCTCAGCAATTGTGTTTAGTAATAGAATAAGAGGTATCTTATATCATGTGACCATGAAGACCGTATCTAGTGAGTTTACAGAAAACAGAAAAACAGGAAAAAAACTGAATCACAAGAGGCTGTGTTGATTTGCACTTACTGTGTCTGTGTTTTAAGCCATTGTTCTCCTTTTCCTGAGATAGCCTTACAATCTCCTTACTATTTGCCCCTGACAAGAATACCGCAGAAAAATGCAGTATGTGTCAAATTTATTTTGGCTAACATTACATACCTGACAATAGGCAAAAGCTCAGCAAACACAAGTTTGTGCAGGGAATTAATGCTCTTAGAGAGGTTTTGTCCAGTTCCTCAGTCCAATAAAGCAATGGAAAAAGTCATCAAAATACCAAGATTTACTGCAGAGTCCAAGTCAGACTAAGAAATGGATGCACCACATCTCAGGGTCAGGAAATCCCTGTCAACATGGGATTGGCACCTATTCTGCAAACACCTGGAAACAAGGATTTGCATGTTGGCATCAGACTCAGTTGCAAACATGCAGAAATATGGACACAGGCAAATAGCATCCACATAGACATCAGCTGGAGCCCTGGGAATTGTTGGTGCTTTATGGTCTGCACTGAGGCAGGAGAAATGGCCTCACACTGGAATGTGCTCCAGGCCAGGGTGTTGGAGCAGTTGCAGAGCCAGGCAGAGCTGCTCTGTCCTGTCAGGGAAGGGAAGGGTGCTGGTAATCAACCTGTTAGCCCTGTCCCTGCCATGGGCCTACTTCAGCACATTGCATTCCTTAACTCTGCCTAAGCTAGTGGTGGGGAGTGCTGGCATGCTTCTGGCTGGGCTGTGTGGGTTCTTGCTGGTGTCCAGTTCCTCCAGGGACAGCCTATATCTGCACTTTGTCCCTGTGATGGAGCAGAGCGTTATACATGTCCATGTTGCAATTTGGGCTGCTTTTTGGGTGACCTGTTGGTGGCAAGCATTGAATCTGGGTACACAGGTACACATAAGTGCTGGGCTGCTTTCCCTCCTCTTAGTCCCCCAGTGCCTCTCAGCTTCTGTTTCCACTTCTCCCTTCACCTCTCTATGCAAAAGCCCCAGTGCCATCAGGAAGAAGGAGCACAAGAGAAGGGAGTCTATGACTGTGGGGCTTGCCTTCACTTCTAAGGGCACCCTACTTGAGACAACAGCCCCCATCAGCGAGGAGTGTGCCCTGCTTTGTGCCCCCTTCTGTGATTCTTCTGATATATTTTTGAGTTCTCTACCCTCTATTCTGTTTTCTTCTTTTTTTTTTTTTTTCCTACCCACTTGTTATTTTCTCTCATCAGTTGACTGTGCTCCTTTTTCTAGGAAAAAAAAGAGCAGTTGTGTTACAAAGCTACATGTTGTTTGTAGGAGGTTGTTTCCCCAGGCTCAGAGACATAGTGGAAGAAGAGATGACAACCTTCTAAAAAAACCCAGAAGGGAAATAGAAGAAAAGAGGCACAGAGCCTGTCACTTTGTGCTGCAAAATCTCCATCAGACAATAAACACACACTGAACACACACTATGCATGTCCCAGGACATGCAATCAGGTTTGCTGCCCCTAAGAGAAGCAGTTCAAGTGCCCTAGGGGAGGCAACATGCTTGTGGGACACTGCAGGGCACCTCGAAGGCTGATGGAAATTTACTGATAAATGCAATCTCCAAGTTGGTGATAAACATTTGCAAGTCTCTGATATATCACTGTTTGAAATACGGTTGTTTTTATGTTTTCTTTGGCAGAGAAGGTATAGTCTTGGGATTGTACCTTAAAGTTTTAGCATCTGAAACAAAAGTTCTGGCTACAGCATTTTAAAGCCTTTCTTTGTTATACACAGCCTTCACGGATCAGAGGACATAGTAAAGCAGATCTGTTGCCAGGTACTTATTCTGAGGCCCAAAATTGCAAACATATTCAGACATCTGTCTCTTCTGGAAGACAGCATGGCTTTCAGGATTTATATATTACAAATCTCACCGATGCTGGAATAACATGGATTTCTACCTGAAAATAGGGCATGCAGTAGCATGTTTTAAAAATGAACTTTGTCCTGTATTCTCTGCTCCGTATAATGGCATTTCTGAGCGAAACATATTTGCTGGGAGTGAAAAATTGGGACCATAGTGTTTAGGAGTAGCTGGATTACCATCAGCTTTCCTACAATGAAGAAAAATATGATTCTTGTACCCTTCACAAAGTCACAGGTGCAGGTCTTGCTGTTAAATCCATGAGGTATTTGCTCAAAGGCATTATCATTGGCTAGAAATAATTTGGAATAACTTCAGGTTCCTTTACTCTGAAGCTGTTCTATGAAAATTGATTTAAAAAGTGTTTAGGAGTCAAATTAGATTGCATTTCCCTTTCAAAAAAGTCAACAAGCTTTCTTGTACTCTGCATAACACTACTGTAATGGCTAGCTTTCTACATGTGCTCCAGCTGAAGCTGTCAACTGCAAATATTTGCAATCAATTTCTACAGAGTGGGAATTTCCAGGCCATTGCTAAACATAAGCTTTAGTTTTCTTTCTTGCATAGTGATTTATCTATGAGACTGTGAGAGAAGCACTGGGCATGCAAGCCGCTGAGCAGCACAAAAATCTCTTAAAATTACAGATTAAGATCAACAGCATTTGCTAAGGTGCTCAACAAGTGAAACCACAGCTCAAAAATAGTCAAACAGAGCTGAAGTGTGGTGTAGTCAGATGTTCAAAGCTAGGGAGCAGGTGAATTTTTTGGAGGAGAAATCAATTTAGAGCTCTCTATTTCCATAAAAATCTCTAACCACATTCAGCCTGTCCACATAACCAAAACATGCTTCATTTTGATCATCATCTGACAAAAAAATGTTTAAGAAAGCGAGGAGAATGAGGAAGAGAATCCTTTTTCATGTTGTCAGAAGTGGGACTGACATGTGAAAGGGCTGGAAGCTGGTAATGACTGAAGACTTCTCCATTTTCTGTTTCCTGCTTGGCAAAAGCTTTCTTGGATTCCTGCTTGGCAAAAGCTTTCTTGGTTTCCTGCCCATAAAGATAATCTCTGGAAAGGAACTACATTTACATACATATGTGTGAGGTGTCTCAAACATGTGTATGTGATTTCTCAAGAGACATGCCCCTAGAGTATCATGTCTTTTTATTCTAAGTAAAAGGAATTTTGGTCAGGTGGTATTTGTCATTTACTCATCGAATGACATTTCCATTTCTGAATAGCACTTTCAATACCATTTGGTTTCAGCCTTCCTTGCTGTTTCTGCAGACAAAGCTACCTTATGTCCAGAGATAGCTCCTGTGCAAGCTTGTGAAGGCTGCCCAGGGTTCCTCTTGCATTTAAGCTTGTTGCTTCATTTCTAATTAGTTTTTTCTAAAATTGTGATAAACACGTGACACTGTTGTTCACTTGGTTTCTGGGAATATACTCCACTGAAAGCAGTGTCTACTAGGAAGTCGTAAAGTCTCTGATGTATTTGATACAGTCATTGGCTGATATGGAGAAATATGCAGGATTTAAAATTCTCAGCATTTCGCAGATAAACTACAATGAATTTGTGTGAGATAGAAAGCAAAGCACCTGCAACTGAAATATTCTGAGAATAACATCCTGGTACGGTTTAAGAAAGAGTTTCTTGAAAGAATATTGACAAATTTCAGTCCATGGCCCAAAGCAATATCCCCTGCTTAGTACTTTATTCCATTCCTTGAAGCAGAACTGTCATATTTAGAGGAGGTAAATAAGAGGTGCTTGATGTATTCCAAGAAGCTGAATATCTTTTCTGTGCATTCAAAATATTAGAAATCCTTCATCTTAAATTGTTTTATTTTAACTTTAATTTTGAATAAGTCAGCATTTCATTTCCCATGCTTGGGATGCAATTGTATTCTGAAATTTGAAATTGCTTGTGAGAGAGGAAATAAGCTTTTTAATTTCTGCCCATAACTATGCCAGACTATTTTTTACTATTTATGTAGTGTCTTTTCAGCTATACTCTAGCTAATGTAAAAATGAGCCGCAAGGAAAATTAACCCTATTAATGACTGCATAGAATATGAAAAGAGATCACTGTGCTGGAAAAGAGCTCAAAAGCCCCAGCTGCATTTTCAGCATCTCCTCCTAGCAGCTATGTAACCCCACTGGAATAGCCAGAGATTTTGCAGAGTTCAGTAACTGTTGAAGTCATACCCACAGCCAAACTACTCAAAAATAAGACCAGGTCGCAGATCGTCTGAGCTAAACTATCTCTTCCTTCCATGCTCTTCACTTATTCTGATGAATAATACCACATTAGGTTAAATCTCTTCCTGTGAACTCTGCAGTGCTTAAATCCCCCATCAAGGTAGCTATGTGCACAGTATTTGTGCTCTGCTTTAATCCTTCCTGACAACTTGCAGAAATAGATTTTCCAGTCACAAACTTCTTAATAGATATTTCTTGGTATCATTCAGCACAGAAAGAGCCTTGAAAAGCATTGTTTTTCTTCTAGACTAGTTATACATACAGAATACATTTTTTGTTGCCCTGCTTTCCTGTTTTCCTTTTGAAAACAGGGACTTTATTATCATGTGGGCAATGAAAAGCAGACACAGACAAAAATAAAAGTTAACATTTAGCCTGGGAGGAATTCTTTTGATATATTTGGAGCAGTGCTAGCTTAAGAAGGTTAAAACTTCATTTCCAATGATACATTTATGGTATTACAATTAATCAGAGGAAAAGGATTTGTACTGCATTATGACAGAGACCAGTAAGAAGGGGACATAAAGATAAATAGGTTAAGTAAGTAGGTAAATGATGTCTGGTGCTAGCCTGGCACTGACAAAGAGGAATGTCTATACTGAACATCTGTAGTGTTGTCAGATCTCTGAGACTTTTCAGTAGGTTCAAGTGCTTATCATACCACAAGCCACCATTGCTATGCATGGCCACTAGGCAGAAGATAGAAGAAAAAGTCATTTGAACAGCACAAGGTGCTAACTGAACTAAGTAAAACTGTTGCTTGGACGACTTCTGTCATTCAGCGAGCAGGATGGATCAAATTAAATGCAAGTAAGGTCATTAATCAGCTCTTTAATAAAACTAAGGCTATATGGTGAAGTGAGTTGCGTACAGAACAAATTCAGACAGCGCTAATAGTACCACCAGGAGAGAAGATGCAAAGCTGAGTGTGATCCAAGGGGTGACTATCCCAACATCCCTCTCCTCCCTCATAGCCCAGACTACTTTGGTGCTCGACTATCTTCATCTCAATTGAGAATGCAAAAGCCCTCTGACCTGTCTTATCTATATCATCTATCTATATCTATATCTACATCTACATCTACATCTATATAGATATATATATATATATTTTTTTTTTTTCTGGAGGAAGAATAACATGTAGCCCAATGGAAAGAATGAGTTCTTCAGAAGTGATTGTGTACTGTTATTATGGGCCACACTTCCAAAAAAAAAAAAAAAAAAAAAAGAAAAGAAAAAAGAAAGAAAGAAAGAAAGAAATTGCTTTTCTTTGCAGAATAATAGTTATTCTGTCCTCAAATTCTCTTCCCTTCACACTTAACTGACCTCCAAGCACTGACCATGCTTCTTCTCTTCTCTTCTCTTCTCTTCTCTTCTCTTCTCTTCTCTTCTCTTTTCTTTCAACTTTTTACAAGTACTTTTATTACTATCAATGAAATTTTCTCTCTTAGAATGTATCCCAGACACATTAAGATTATTTTTCTGCTGGTAATGTTTACAGCTAATTTAATGAGTAGGGAATTGGAGAGCTACTCAAAAAAAGTAAAGATGCAGACTTTTAGGTTTCACAAGTAGTGTTTCACAGGCAGCTGTGCCCTGGAAATTTGATGACAGCAGCCCTAGGAGACTGTTTGAAAAAGGACAATTTCTTCCCATTTCTATTGGGCTTTCTGTCCTCCAGACCCGCAGTCCACTTCTTCATTATTTAGAAAAATCAAAAGGTAAAAATGCAGAAAGCTCAGAGATGAGCTTGTAATAGAGCTGGATACATTGACGTGTATTATAGTACAGCTATTGTCTTCTTGACCATTCTCTCTCATCTTGTTATTTTTGTATGAAGTTATTTAAATGTGTGTGTATTCCCCAGAGGAGTACTCTGTTTTGCTTTCTGTTTTTTAAGAATGTCCTGACAAGAAAGTTACAATAAATACCTCCATGAAATTTGCTTAATAAGAATTTTCAGAAGCCTTTGTCATATTTCTGCTAGCAAAGTCAACTGAAAGACTAATTTTAGCAATGTAAAAAGCTGCTTCGATTGTGACAAAAATTATGGCCTAAGGGACAGAGCCACCCCCTCAAGAAATTAATACTTACAAAACCACGTTTCTGTCAACAGTCTGATGGCAATGCCATGGGATGCTACTAATGGGAAAACAGAGCTGTCAGAATAAAAAGTGTTCATCTTCTCTAAATCAAGGAGGCTTTATTTATTCTTGCAAGCAATAGGCGCAACTGAACTGTCTCTCTGAATTCTCTGTCTCCTGTAGATAATATGGTTGGTTTAGTACTAAATCATACTTCAGCCTCTGTCTCATGCACTTGTTTTGTTTTGTCATCATTTGGACCATATTCTACTGAGAATAACAACTTACTTAGTATGTTTTTATGTTGCGTCCACAATTATAACTAAGCTATATGTTCAGGGTTCCAAACAAAACACAATGTGCAATTACATGAGCTAAAAACACAAACCTTATATACATTAATCTAATAATTAATTAAAGTATTAGCAGTCTAATGAAATATTTGTTTTTTTTTTTAATTTTGTTTTGATTAAATCAACACTCCCAATTCCCCAATTTTATAGCTAATTCCCAGCTATGTGGCCATAGAAACTGGTACACACCAATCTTCTTGTTTCTGCTCCTTGCTCTGCTGCTCACCCTTCTGATATCCCTCAAGAAGCAGGAGAAAGGACTACGGTGAATTCATAGCATCTGGAACCCTTCACTAGAAGAAGAATGATGTTGCTGAGGACTTCTTCCTCCCTTCTGTAGGATCTGCTTGGGGCTATTTTTATATGTTTCCTAGCACACACGGCACGTTGGTCTTTCTTCATTGGTCCACAGTTTCACCTTATATCTAAATATACTATAAATAGTACATTTTGCGTATGTTGAATATTTGTTCTTTGTTCCCTTTCTTATCTCTAAATCCAGTTTTACTGATCTCCGAAGGGCTTAATGACCAATAATTGATCAGTAGTAATTTGTTTATAGCTTGGGAGCTTTTGGTTTCATCCTATCTCCACATTCTCTAAACCTCTGCTATCATTCGTTACTTGTACTCCTCCACGTTAGTTTTATTCTAGGCTCACGGTGAACTTTGTACAAAATAACTACTGCACCTCTACTATCTGTTACATAAATAAATCTCAAAAGTATTATAACAATAGGTATGTTAATGCACAACCCTACAAAACTAAGCTAAAACTTACACAGATTAGATAATATTTAAAGCTGAATAACCTGGATCTGTTCAGCCTGGAGAAAAGAAGACTTAGAGGGGATCTGAAAAATGTTTATAAATATCTGAAGGTAGGTGAGAGGCAAATGGATGAGGCAGGCTTTTCTCAATGGTGTGTAGTGATAGGACAAGAAGTAATGGCCTAAAACTTGAACATAGGAAGTTCCGTAGTGACATGCAGAAGAACTTATTTGAAATAAGGGTGACGGGGCACTGGAACAGGCTACCCAGAGAGATTGTGTAGTGTCTTTCTATGGAGATATTCAAGACCCACCTGGATGCCTGCCTGTGCAACCTATTGTAGGGTATCTGCTTTAGTAAGGGGATTGGACTCAATGATCTCTTGAGGTCCCTTCTAACGCCTATGATTCTGTGATTCACCTGGCAGGTAAATAATTGCTGTTGCACCTCATCTAGCTAAAACAAAGCTTCAAGCAGGTAAAGACAATCCAAACACAGCCAGCCTGATATGTCCTGGCTCTGAGGCTTTGCAGGCATAAAAGAAAATTATGACCCTTTACTAGCAAAGCTAATGCCACACTTAGTGGGCTGTGGGACTCTGCCCAGTGGATCTTCATGCCTTAGCTACCACTTCTAGGCAGCAAAGAAGTCTTAGCCATGAGTTTGATCACCTTTAGGAAGTGAAACCTAAAGGAGAGGAATATTGGTGTTCCCAGTTAGGAGAAGAGGGATTGGTGTGTCCTTTGTGTCGTCTAAGAACTAATACCTTTGGTTCCTCAGTTGTAAGCTATATGTCAACACTGGCTTTTCACTGGCTTCCACCAGTGTTGTTTGAACCAACCACAACAGAAAGCAAAGATATGTTTAGTGCTGTTTCTTTAAACCAAGTCCAGAAGGTCATGCTCCTCAGCGTTTTATGGTCTGGAATTGTCCCTTGGTATTGGGTTTAACGCAGATTCTTTTTCAGGGTGTTGGGTAAGAGTGGTACTAGACAAGATGGAAGCCCAGACACAGGATACAATTGTGGTTGTGTGAGTATGGGCTGAAAACTTTCCCAGTGGCAGTGAACACCCTGCTCTTTGTTACAGTGAAGTGAGAGCTAAGAGCACTGTCAGAGAATCCTCAGATAGATTTATTCCCTCCGGATATGTATCCGTGGTCTTTTCTGCAGCATCCATGTACACTGAATGGGTGACAAAAGCACTATGCAGTAAAACTCTGATGTAATAAATGACATGAATAATAAAACATCTGCCAGTGAGTAAAGAAACTGTTATAGATAAATGCTGCAGACACAGTGGAAAATCCTACTGGTTTATTATAGCCAGCTGTAGGATTTGTTTCTTTTTTCCTCTGACACTAGGAAAAATGAAATTCTCAAAACTTCTCTAAAACAGAAGAAAACAATTAAGTATTAAATTATTTGTACAGTGATGGTTAATGAAGGATTATCGCATAAAAAAAAAAAAAAAAGAGATTAGATTTAACCTGTTTCTTAAATTCCATCTCAAATCATTAGGAGAGCATATACTGAATATGCTTTTTGCTAAATAAATGATATCTGCTATGGGAAGTATGTACTAAAAATACAATCCCCATGTGGATTTATATGTGAGTCAGAATGTAAGAGCTGATCTTTGTTTATAAAATCTGGTACAATAAAATTCTCAAGGAGAAAGTAATTAAATAATTAGGAGAATACATATGCTTCTTTAAAAAGACCAAGTGCTTGGATTTCCAATGAGTTGCATGCCATGTAGTCAATTACCTCATAACCACAAAAGTCAATTACCTTCTGATAACCACAAAAGTGCTGCTATCTTGGTCTTGTAGAATGTAATTTTTAACTTTTATTGGCAAATCTGTGGTTGTTTGAAATTAAACGTATAATGGCTCTTTGGAAAATCTTATTTGTTATTTCAGTTTAGTCATATTCTCATGCATGCTCTTACCTGATGCCCTATTATCTCACACTGATATGGAACCATGTTAAGTGAACTTATTTCACAAGTGCCACAAGGAAATAATATTGCAAATATTTTTTCCTGGAGGATTTTTTCCTGTCTATTTTAATAATAAATGGGAAAATTCAGAGTAATAATTTAAATAGTCTAAGCAGAAATTGTTCGGTTACAATAGTTCATGTAAAAATATATGCATTATTCACAAGAACTTGTTACCGTTGATCATCACAAAAGGTATCAATCATTTGAAGTGTGGTCAGAAATAGAACAGAGGAGAGATCTAACTTTTAATTGATAATGAATTGGATATAAAAAAAAAAGTATTACATATTATTAACTAATTAATTTTGTAATAATAAATTATAATAAAGACATAAGCATAATTTGTTAACATGGACAGCCCATGAAACTGCTACATGGTCCTGCAAGACGTGTGAAAAGGCAGCTGAAAGATCACCTTGGTCTTACAACACTGTTGTAAGAGAGTATTCTCCCAAGAACTTCACAGAGGCTGGGAAAAAGAGCTTAGAACTTAGGTCCTAACTTTCTGAACTTGTTTGGAAATTTCAGTGCTAATTGGAAATTCAGAGTTACCCATAAACCTTTCTGAAACCATAGGAATTTTTGCAACTCTTTCCTGCTGGGTATTTCACTGATGACTGTGACCTTATAGTCAGAAGTGTAGGAAGAAAATCTCGAAGTTGTGTTTCAAATGGAGTCAACCAAGACAGACCACCTCAGTGCAGTAGAACATATTAAACAAATATCTGTGGTGTTTTTGAAGCTTTATGTCATTGCGTTGAAGATGTGAAAAACACTTTATCCCAGTCAAGTCAAATAGTTAAACCTGCTGATAACCTGCTGTTATCAATAAATGTTTTGATATGTTTCATAGTTGAAGCAATGTCTCGATAATACCTGAATTTTCTTTGCATTATCTATGCAATCTTAGAAGACTTGTTTAAGAATTTTGGCATGGCTTAGCAAACCACTAACTCTAGCCTTATATTGCTCTAGGGGCACAATGGCACTCATTAGCACAGAAGGTGGGAAGACTTAATTTCCTTCCTAGGAAGATTTTTTGTGAGAGGACAGATGTGGAATCAAACACAATATGCATTTTGTGATAAACAAATAAAAGTTCTAAATAATAACAATAACAAAAAAATAAATAGCATTTTCCATGACCAATAGAGAGGTAAACCTCTTGGCTTTTGGTGTTAAGGGTTGGACTAGATAATCTCTAGAGGTCCCTTCCAGCCACAATTCCATGATTCTGTGATTCTAGTTGCACCTGTTAGCTCTGATGAGATGCTTTCTTAGATGATGGTGTTGTTAATAAATAAAAGCTTTGGTATAAGCTAGTATAGTTAAAATGACATAAGTCAGAACCTGTCAGAGCAAATTAGTTCTCCCCTTAATCTGTGTCCTGAAATATTCTGAAAATTACTGTGTAAGAATTGCTTTTAATTTTAATCATACGGATATGAGATATTAGCATTAATATCATATTCAAATACCTACTGTTTAATTTTGGCCAAGGGTGGAGATTACCAAGAGGCCTAGTTATTGTACCATGAAAGTTCCCATTAACTTTAGCTGTGTAAATCTGGAAATACTGGCTGGATTTTTTTTTCTTTTGAGTTACTGAATGCTTCCTTAGAACTTTACATGCTCATGGATGTAAGTAGGGCTGCAAGATCTCACCGTGGGTAATTGCATTATCCCAGCTTTAAACTGGAAGGTTAATGTTACTCAGGAGGCAGTTTCACACAAACAGATAAAATCCTGAAGGATTTTGTTAGGTCTCTGCCAGCAATCCAAATACGGATAAAGGATATTTTCTTAAGTCATACAGCTGTGTGAGCAATTGAAATCGATTGGAGCTGTTGTTGAGCTCTCTTGGGTCCCTAGTCACACAGATATTTTTGGAAACGATTACACAGCTAAAGTAGAAAATAGAGCATTAAGAAGGATTATGCTGATATTCTAATTTCACTATCTAGGGGTGAAACCACATCTCTTATCTACTCAACAGCAATAAAAACTGCTCTTTTGAGGAAAAAAAAGTGTGATGATTTCATTGTGTAATACATTTAGGTAACCCAGAGATTTGGCATGAAAAAGGAAACCCTCAATGGGAGCCTTGTAACTAATTCAGTAGGAAATAAAAGGCAGATATTTATTTTGGGAGGTTGACCAATTTTGTTCCTTCCGTTTTAAAATAAAGAATGTGTTTGCTTTGCTTGTGCTATTCCATTATCCCTCCTCATCTCCTTGCAGGCTCCTGCCCATTGTCCTACTGCCCACCTCATGATGCCATGCAGCCTCCCCGTACTGACGCTGGCAGCACTGCTTGTGTTGATAGTAACTAGGTTTGGCAGCCCTTGTACAAAGATTGCAAAGATTTGACAACACCCCTTGTTAGAAGATAAAGCCATCATCAAATATAGACTCTGTCAAGTTTCTGTAATCTATTTAAAATACCACCCTGCTGACTTAAGAGACTCTTATTACCTGCAGCTTAATCAAGTTAATGTGAAAGCATTTGACTTCCATTTATGGCACTGCGATAGGTGGATCCAACTTCAGCTGGCATTCCTGGCTATCAGCGATGATGTTACTAACTAGGGCTATATGCAGATAAGTCCTGGCTACTCCAAAGAGCAGCCCGCCGCCAGTAGGACTGCCCACGGAGCAGCAGCCATCACGTCACCCCACTGCCAGCACTGCCAGCACTGCCAGCACCGCGGGTGGTGGCTGGGTGTGTGCATGGGCATGGTGACACGAAAGCTGCTCTGAAGGCAGCGACTGCCGCTGGTTTCAGTAAAGGTTTGCATGCAGGGCAGCACGTCCACACCATCAGAATTCCTCCACGTGGAGAAGTGTGCTAGGGAGCATTGAGGAGGAAGGCAGTGCAAGGTGCTATTGCAACGTTGTTCAGAGATACATAGAGAAGGTCTCCTGATCTACTGTGACCCACTGTATGGTGGACAGTGCTACACTAAATGCCTTTGTAACTGCCTGTGAGTACCCTTGTCCTCACCTGCCTTTGGATTTCTTGTTGTATTTCTCTATTTAGGAAGTTTGTTCCATGGCCTCATTGCCTGATGGTTTGGAAATTTTTGTTCTGGCCTAGATGGCAGAGTAGTTTCTAATACTGTGTACTAACAGTTGTTAAGATGTAACACCAGCAGCTGCTGTATGTGAGAAGCATCAAAAGAGAAGAGAATAATAAGGGCATGTGTGTATTGTTTTTCTTTTGAGAAGAAAAATGCTGATACCAGTGCTGTGATTGATAGCAACACCTAATACATAAATATCTGTGCTTCCAAAAGCTGCTGCCAGCCATGACAACCTTGCCTGAACTGAATAATGTTCAATTTCTATAGAGATAATATAATAACATATTAGAAACATCCTTTAAAATAGTAATGACTGACTCCATTTGAATGATCTGAAAGCCTTAAAGAGAGAACAAATGTGTACTGAAAACACTACAATGCTTCTGTGCTTGACAGTCATAAATATATTTTAAAAATCTCATCTAGGTCGTTGGCTGACAATTCAATTATTCAACTTGGTGCTGGAGAACATCATAACAAAATTTGTCTCCTTAGTGATGTGGTAGTAAATCTGAAGTAAAAGATGTCTTTGGAATGAATAAAGAAACTATTTCTTAATTTTATTTATGTAATATGAAAGTCAGTTCACCCACTCCTGTGGCATTTCTCATTCAATGTAGCACACAAAAAAGTAGGAACTTCTTCCTTATTTTCTCACCTGTTTGCAAATTGAACCTTAACTCTTTGTATTAGTTTTGTTCTGAATAAAAGGTGAGAAATCAGCCTTTAAAAAATTGGAATCCCCAAAATGATGTGCATAGAGATAGAGAGGTTTCTATGGTACCACACGGTGCTAAGCTGACATCAACCCAGCCCAGGAGCCACATGGCTGCAGTGCTGTGGATATAGTCAGATAAATGGCAAACCTGTCTGGATGTCCTGCTGTAGACTATGAGTAGATTACTGACCCAAGTTTATGGAGCCCTGTATATCATGCTCCCAGGCCCTAAAGAGTCCTGCCATGCTACCAGCTCACTCCTTACTAATCATGAATGATCAGAGATCAGATGCCCAAAGACCAAAAAATCACATCCATAGCTGAAATGGAAAGCCAGAAGAAAGCAAACAGGACGGGCTATATGGCTCATTGGTGACTGTAAGTGACAGACAGGTGTCCTTTGCTGCTCATGGAAGAGCTTCTTTTGCAGGAGGAGTGCTTGGTGCTTCCCAAGGGGACAGATTTGCATGACAGAGTGAATGTCCAAGTGTCTTTGTAAAATCTGGCCAAATCTATAGATGAGGGGAATGTTGTTCCTGAAGACTTTTGGCCTTATATACAAGTACTCAGCACTCACATTTAGCACACATAGCACACGAAGTTGCTCTTTCTTTCTGAAGCTCAGTCATGCATCAGGGTTGCAAGAAGTTATAGACCTGACAGATTAGAAGGGTCACAATTCATGAGCTTAGCAGCTTCTGACACCAAAATATGGCAGCATTTCTTGTGCTCCTGCATTATTTCAGATTCTCTGATAACTATTCTTTCACTTGCATCACTCCCTGCAAAGAGGTTTTGTTAGTTTTCTGAATATAATTCTTAAAGAAAGCATTGTACTGTCAAGGTTTGTAAGATTACAATGTAGATAAGACAGGAGAAAGGAGTAAAAGTTGTTTTTCCAGAAAAATGCAATAGTTTGGTGGAGTGCAACACGCTTTCAGTGGCTACTCTATTTGTACAGACAATTTATGTTCCTTGCATGCATAGAAATGAATAATACAAACATAAGTTTTGAATGGCACTCTCGATAAATAAAAGTTGGACTTTAATATCTCACCATATCAGCAATAAAAGGAGAAGCTGAACACTGTTTGTATTGTATTGATTACCTTCTGAGGCTGGTGAAAGTGCTGCTGGCTATCGTGCTATCAGCCTGGACCAGCAGAACTCCAGCATGCTGCCTGTGATAGCCACTTAGGAGGGCGGCATGCAGAAAAGCAGGAATGAGTCAAAAAAAATCCTTGCTTGGCTCAACAGGTGACATTCTGACAGGCACGTAGCTCTCAGTTCACCTTTGTAAGTCCTGATGAACTTTGTGAGTGTGTTAAGCTGGGGTAAGTTGTGGCTAGCCAAGGGGGACTGAGAGCTGCTTGATGTTGCTGCTGTGCAGTGGTGCAGGATAAAGACTCACAGCAGTCACTTTGGCAAAAGTAGACAAGTGCTAAGGGCTTTGTTATTGCATTGTTTTTAAGGAGTAGAAGAGTCCTTTATCAGCTCTGTATTAGCACTGTTCAGGACAGTGGGTCAGGCCAGAACAAGCAGTGGGGAGCAGGGGTCACGGGCCTGGGCTGTGTTTCCATTGGAACCCTCCATTTGCAAGTCTCTTTGTGATGGTGAATGTGAATGACATGCACAGGGAGGTGAATCACAAAAAATAAAGGATTAGCACATTGGGTGGAAAGAGAGGTGGTGTGCATGAAAACACTGCTAGTTTCTCACTGGATTTCTTGCTCTGTGAATGCAAATTGTTTTCATAAATACTTTGCTGAAGCTGTAAGGACTAATGTATTTTTCTTTCTATTTACCCTTCAACTGATTGCTCAATATTGTAGCAAAAAAAAAAAAAGAAAAAAGGTGGATTTCTTAGGAGGAAATACAGTCTTGTTAATTCTTTCCAAGGTGGTATTAGTGTATTAGTATGGTCTTTATTTAGGCTTTTGCCAGAAACACAATTTTAATACTGCAAATACTGCTACATCTCTCAGTATTCCCATTTTTGAGCTTTATGGCATTATCTTTTTTTGATGATGGTTGTCATGATATATCAATTCAAACAAGTCCTCTAGGAGTATTGTGCTCAGGTTGTATTCTCTCATCAGAGTGGTCAGCTGCTTTGCTTTTCTATTTTCTTCTAAGGTGCCATTTCTTTCAGTCACAAGGGTATATTTTTGCTGGTGTAAACAAGGAGTGCAAGATTAACTTGCAAGACAGGCACTTGCTGGGAAGATTAGCATTAGCTCATGAAATAGAAAACCTCATACTGTAACTATTATCCCATAAAAACTGAAATTAAATGAGCTTCTATTGTTATGATTCAAAAGAACCACAAACTGTCTTGAGAAATGCACATTTCCTTTCTAATAGATATATCATTTCTCTAATTGTAATACAGCATGATTCATAATTACCTGGATCATCTCACATTTATATATATCAGAATAAGCATATCAGAACTCTAAAATTGTACTGACAATTCTGAGCTGTCAGCACTTGTGACCTTTTAGTGTTATTCAGAAGCAGCAGCTGATTTTTAGGAAAGAAAGCAAACTGAACAGAGCTGTGTCTAGTTTTTTGAGACATTCACCTTTCTTTTGGGAGCTGAGCATATGATAGTCTTGACAGATAGTAAATCTAGAGTATTCTGTGATTCTAAAATACGTATGTACTGATTAAAGCCTGAACTTCTCTTTTTAAAGCAGCTAGACCCAAGCTACAATACTTCACAGCAGATTTCCATGGGTTTTAGAAGCAGTTATGAATAAGAATATTATCTTTAGTTGTACAAATAAAGATGAAATAATTATTGCTATTACAGCTCTAAAGCATCTGGCTTTGCAGTTCTAAAAGCCTGGAAATTTCAGGGAGTGGAAGGAGGCAGATCTCTTTTGGCATCAGATTTGGCACTGTTTTGATCTGATGCCTTTCCTGAAGAGAAAGAAAAGGCAGAAGGAATTTTTAATTCTCCTATTCAGCTGAAATTAACAGGGTGCTGGCAAGAATCAAAAGCTCACAGGTCCAGAAAGGAAAACCAGAATGGGATATGGATACTAAATCCTGAGACTGGTGAACACAACATGAGGAAAGGCAGCTAGAGCCTCTGCAGCCATGGGCACTCTGCCTCACTCACAGATATGCTTCCCACTGTCATGGAATTGATCTCTACAGACCAGATAGACCCGACAAAGGCCCCCACAACTGCCCTGGTTCCTACTGTAGTTGAGGTGAGTGCTTAGCACTTCAGCAAATGCAGCACAAAGCACTGTGGAAATAACTGCTTTTATTAAGACTTATCTGTCAATAGAGTGGCTCTTGCTTCCAAAAGGGCTTATGTACTTAACTTTGAAGGAACTGTTGAATAAAGTATGCAGATGGTGCTGGGAGCTTGGTAAAAGCATTAGTGTCTCATGCAGCATTGTCCAAGTGAAAGCAGGCTCAGATAGCATGGTATTTCCCATGTCATGTATTTGTGTCAACTGAAGTCACGCTGACCTGTTTTCTTGAGGCTTAAATACTTATATAAGCCAGATGCTGAGCCTGTAGGGTGATTACAGTACTAATTACTAATTTTGACATATATTTCTAGTGATGAGAGTTGTTTCCAGAATGCCTTTGATGCTAGTTTGCAAGGGTGCTGAGTTGAGAATTTTTGTTCCGTATTATCTTTCAGTGCTGACGTTTGCTTGTTCTGTACTTTTAGATGCAGGAATATTGCAGTAGGCAGTAAGGCAAATACAGCCATTGGTTTTGTACATAATAGGGGGCATAAAATAAACCAAGCAATGGATTTTTTCTATGGAGAAAAGATATTTCTGCTTTTCTCAGTTGTTTTTCTATTTGAGACTCCTATTTAATTCACTCTTCTTGTATGCTTGAAAACAGGACAAGAATCACCTGAAGGTAAAAGAAGTTGAAAATCATAACTAAACATAATCATGACTCTCTTGCCAGTTTCCAACAGCAGCCTCCTTGTCTCTAGCCTTTTCCTTTCCACCGCATTTTTGCTCTTATTAAGACAAGGAGACATTGCATATGAGTATGAAATACATTTATCTCCTGCTCTACAGTGAAATTGAAATCATGAAATAATAAAAGGAACATGCAAACAAATTTAGCAAGTTCATAACGAATGCTGAGGTTTGCTAGTCAGCTAAACAAGTACTGTGGGTAGCTGTAAAGAGGAAAGTTACAGGAACAGGAAGGGTAGACATTTCCTTTTAAAAGACGTGGTCATAAGAAGCTCACTTATAAAAGATATGTAGAGAGGTAAAAGCTATGGATCTTCAAAACAGGAAGGAACTTATGTATCTTAAAAGCAGCAATGAGGTGCAAAGGGCTGGCAGTGCCAGGGCTGGAGACAATGGCCAAGGCAGCTCTGCAGCTGTGGCCCTGAGAGCCCCTATCAGCACTGCAGTGTCAGGGTCTACTTCTGATGAGCAGGAGCATCAGCAGAAGTGATCACATCCTCTGATCAGTGCTTGTTAGATACAGATTATCTGGTGTTTTCGGAGCCCCAGTAATAGAAATACATCAATAAATAGGAAAAATCCACTGGGATAGATGGAAATGGAGCATTTGGTCTGTCGGTTGAAGCTGAGGAACTTGATGGTTACTCAGCCAGAAGATGAGTTGACTTCAGGAGCACTCCCCTACTGACAAGAAGATTGTAAAAACAGAGGCCACTTCTTCACAGAGTTGCCTGTTACTGCAGTAAAGTAGGAAAAGCACTGGTGAATTGACAGGCTAAGGCAGATGGGAAACGTGATGAATGGGAGGCTGGCTGTTCTTTATTTTTTTTCTCTTTGAAGTGGACCTGACTCATGGCTTCAAGCAGCACTGATCACTAAAATGTTTATTCTTCTATAGGACTTAATAGGCAGGTGGATAAGGAGCACAGTTTCAAGTGGAGCTGGATAGAAAAGCAACAGATTGACCAGGACTTATTTTTCTTTTTTGAACAAGCAGGTTGTTTTGTTTTTAATTCCTGTTTGTTTTCTAATGAGGCTCACGCAATAGAATTTATTCTCCTTTATCAATAGTGCCAGAACCCATGGCCTAATTGAAACAAAATCTGATAGAGTATCCTTAAATATTAAGTTCCTGGGTGTTTAACAAAAGGAAGAGGCTAACTAATGGAGAAGGACACTGTCAAAGTCTCTGCCATCAGCTTAGGCACAAGCTGGGATGAGGGTCTGAGCAGGGAGAGCAAAGGCAAGCACAGTGAGGTATAAGCCCGGTGTGACAGGCAGAGATCATGCATTTCTGAGTATCAGACAAAAAACAATAGGAAATGGGCCCACAGTACTTGTGCAGCTGGTGGAGTGTTTGAATATGGAAGGTCTATACTCTGTGCCACAGATAGGCAGTTCCTTGAAAACTGTATTTAAAATTGCTGAGCTTTCCATTTCTCCTGACCCTTCTCTGTCTATGGGGTCTTTAACTGAAGAGATGTGAGCTAGTTGGCTGAAATTAGGTGTTCTCAATGATCACGAGCACATTTACCACTCTTTTGTCACATGCCTTGGTACTGAGGCTCTGAAACAGACTTCATCTCCTTGATCCTATATAGGGCATATGAGCAGCACAACCAGATACATCTGAGCAGCCTGATTTCTGACCATTTGAGTGGCTTAATTTGGGATATGAGTGAGGAAGAATTAGGTTCTGTTGTGTTAGGAGTCAGAAGTTATATAGCACAGTCATAGATCACTCCCCCCCAAAGTTCACTTTCAAGGAGGAACCCAAAACAGGACGTAACTCACCAGATACACTATCATAGGACCCATGTTCTATGCCATTATCTCCACTCTAATGAAAGGCTATCATAAAATCTGACTGTATATCACAGAATCACAGAATCACAGAATTGTAGGGGTTGGAAGGGACCTCCAGAGATCATCGAGTCCAACCCCCCTGCCAAAGCAGGTTCCCTACAGCAGGTCGCACAGGTAGGCATCCAGGCAGGTCTTGAACATCTCCAGAGAAGGAGACTCCACCACCTCCCTGGGCAGCCTGTTCCAGTGCTCCGTCACCTCACTGTAAAGAAGTTCTTGCGCATGTTTGTGCGGAACTTCCTATGCTGCAGTTTCCAGCCGTTTCCCCTTGTCCTGTCTCCACTCACCTCTGAAAAGAGTCCGGCCTCGCCATTCTGCCCCCCACACCTTAGATATTTTTAGACCTGGATCAGGTCCCCTCTCAGTCTTCTTTTCTCCAGGCTGAACAGACCCAGTTCACTCAGCCTTTCTTCATAGGAGAGATGCTCCAGGCCCTTCACCATCTTTGTGGCCCTCCGCTGGACTCTCTCCAAGAGATCCCTGTCTTTTTTGTACTGGGGAGCCCAGAACTGGACGCAGTACTCCAGATGAGGTCTTACCAGGGCAGAGTAGAGGGGGAGGATCACCTCCTTTGACCTGCTGGCCACGCTCTTTTTAATGCACCCCAGTAAGCCATTGGCCTTTTTGGCCACAAGGGCACACTGCTGGCTCATGGCCAACCTGTCGTCCACCAGGACACCCAGGTCCCTTTCCGCAGAGCTCCCCTCCAGCAGGTCATCCCCCAACCTGTACTGGTGCATGGAATTATTCCTTCCCAGATGCAAGACTCTACACTTGCTTTTTTTAAACCTCATCCGGTTTTATACACTTTCATTGTGTTTCTTTCTGCCATGAAGATAAGTGGAAGCTTCAGTGATATCCCACCTCTAGATGGCATGGTGATACTATAAAATGTTCAAGACATCCTATATATTAAGCAATTATTAAACCATTGTCATGGTAAGATTATACTCCAGTGACTAACATGCATATTGGATAATCCTGTTTCCTAGCATGCCTGGGTTGATCACGATGACAATACTGGAATAAAAGTTTGAAAAGCCAAAGGAAAATTACTGGACATATAGGGTAGCTACATTTTCAAATACCAGTAACTTAAGCATTCATTTTGCAAATGCTGTAGCTCACAGTTTGTAAAAGCATCAGTTCATGATTCTGTCTTTATAGCAGTCATGTTTGGGTTGCAAGAATGCAAAATTAGAGTACTGTTGATGAACTTCTGTCACCAATTTCATTCTGCAAATCTACTTGCATTTAAAGGAAAATAAAATGTGATAGTCTGCACATACTGTTCATACAGATTTGAGCACATCTGCAAATAAAACATTCAGAGGCTTAGAGAAAATTATTTACTCTTCACTAAGCATATGAATCTTAGCAGCTTCACTGGGAGTTGTGCACATGTGTTTGACTGCATTCCTGAATTTTTCTTGTAGGCATGGAAAAAGTCCAAATGATAATTTTCAAAAGAGAAAAAAGTCCCTGGGTATTTTTTTTTTCTTTTGTGTCATTTTTTATTTGGTGCCTTCTCTGAGCTCTCCAGTCCATAGATGTCAAAGAATGCCCCAAATGCCAAATCTTAAGTAGTCTTCACTTTTCAGCCATCACTGAAACAAATTCCATAACAAAATAAGAATTTACAGTAGCTCAGGAGATCCCCTGAGGTCCTTTGAAGAACAACAGAAATGGGGCCTAGTTGACATAGTGTATTATTTGATGGATCAAATGCCATACTGGTGAGAAATTGTTCACGAAAGGACTTAAACAAAGGAAAAGTATTTATTTGTTGCACATGAAATATTCCCCAAAATAGCTTTCTGCTCCATGGTCTCTTGTGACACCAGATAGCCTTTTTGGGCCCTGTCAAGTTCTGCAAAAGCCACTCAGCGTCTGCTCCAGCATTTAGATTGGTGCTTTTCAAGCAAGACCTGCCAAGCTGGAGAAGAGGCGCCTGGCTTTGCAGACCGCTTAGTTTTTGTGCCTCAGGAGTAATTGCTCCTTGGTAGCTCACTAGGGAAGGAAGGAAGCATTTCCCAAGGAAACGTAAAGCTTTGGTGTACTGACTGAGAATAACCTTATAACTTCCCCCAGTTAATTATCCAAGGCTACTCTTGTAGGAGAGGTGATGAGATGGTCCCAGTGCCTTGTGCACCACAATTTGCACAGCTGCTTTATACCACCACAGAGTAAGGAAATACTAAAATGCAAGTCAAACTTGCAAAAGTTGGGAAAAGCTTGAATGAATTTTTATTTTTATTTTTATTTTTTGCAAAATAATTTCAACAGCTTTGGATTTATGCAGATTGTTACTCCTGTGAGCTACATGCTCCTTTCTCCCACAGGAGCCCTGGATCATTCCATGCGTGGATAACTACCAAATATTTTTTTCTGCTTTTCTTTCCGATAGAGGGAGGTTCTTAATGCCTAAGTAGTTTAACTAACTAAACCAAACCAACAAACCAACATGAAAACACAGAAATGCAGTTGCAAACACTATTTGGACTTATTCCAAAGGTCTGCCAATGCCTGCATCCTCATTTGTCCTCTAGCAGTTGTAAAATCCATTAATATTCTGTGTGTGTCAGTGATGGCAGCCCCTCACAAAGCAGAAACACATGACGCAGCTCAGCCCCTTGCTCAGCTCTCGCTTACGTGATGGATTCCAAATGACTGGCCCTCAGGATAGGCCCATATGGTGCAGTACGACAGACTCTGCTTTTCCAGCCTGAAAAACAGAGCCAAAGAGTAATGCAGAAATTCAGAACAACTGCCTCTGGTTCTGGCTTTTGGAGGTGAATCTGGTGCAGATGTCCCCAGCCATTCTCTACTCCCTTCTCCTCCAGTCATGTCCTACTCCCATCTCCCATCACCCTGCAAACTCCCTTCTGCACCTGAAGCCAGCCCCTACCCTCTCTCCTGTTCTTGTCCACCTACTCCAGCTCTCTTTCACTCTGCTAACAACGTTTTTCCAACTACTTTCTTAATTTCCACAGGCATTTTCAGTGCCTGTGGTATTGGTTACCCCTTCTTCTGAGGAAAGCTGTCTGAGGGACTGCAGAGTGTGGCTCACTTCACATTGGATCTGTGAAGATGGCAGTTTTATTGCCTATCAGTGTCTGTGTGAACTTTCCCAGTAGTAGCTGATGGTCTGAAAGCACTCTGGCTGCACTAGCAGTCTGTGGAACGTGTTGGTGGGGTAACTTCTTCATAGAACAGAATCCAGTCCAACAGCCCACCTACCACCAATATTGCTCAGTAAACCATGTCCCTTAGTGCCACATCTCCACCTTTCTTAAATACCTCCAGGTGTTTAAGAAACACCAGAGCTCTCTCTCACCACCTCACTGACCAGCCTGATGCAGTGTCTGAAAACTCTTTTGAAGAAAATTTTTTCCTAATATTTTCAACCACTTGGTGCCAATGGCACTTATCTCATTGGCAATATCCTCATTGTAGGAATAGTGGGAAAAAACTTGAGCTGAAACTTTAACTTGAAAGAGGTATCTGGGGCAGAAAACTTTCAAGTTGATGACTAAATTAAAATTATAAGCAGCTGAAACCAGCACCAGAGAAAGTAAAGTGTCTGATAACCTTCTCTGTATGTGTTGCTACCGATTGAACATATAATGTCTTTGCATCTCTAAATGCCCCTGCATCTTTACTGGGTATATTCGTCAATATTTGGTGCTTATAACCACAGTATGGTGCTGCTGTGAGCTGTGAAAAGCTGCTTCACTGAACTGCAGTGGCAGTAAAAAATTCTGTGGTGCTACATATGAAGATGTTTGTGGGATTTTAGGTCCCCAGCTAAGACAGAGGAAAAGGTACTATTGTAAGATACTGCCAGAAACTGATGCATCTATCTTTCATATCTTTTGTATTATTAACAGGTAGTTGTTTTTTTTTTTTTTTTAATATATAGCCATGTAAATTTTGAAAAAATGCTATTTCATTTTCTCTGTTTTTACTACAAATAATTCTTTGAAGTTCTCTAAGCGTAAAGAATAAAAACAAAACTCTTCAGAAAAGGATGACATAATTAAGAATGGGAATGGAAAACATTACCAAACCAGCCAAAGTGACAACAATACTGTGTTGCTCACTATGAATAACACGTAAATTGAAATAGTGATTTTTTCATTCAGGAAGTCAAATCTTAGCATGTTGTCAATAGTAATACATCGGGTTTGCATGGTAATCCGAGCAAATGCAGCACTAGTACCAGGGAGGGCAGGAAACTGTGCAGAGCAAGAATCTGACTCTCTACTTCCCTTCCCTTTCATTTATAAGGGCATGTAATAAGAGTCCCCTATACAAACCTGAGTGTATGAATGTTTGTCTTTCTAGAATAACCGCAAATGCACTGCTGTGCCTACTTCTTTTTGCCTTATACTAAAAAATTTTTTTTTATTTTTCAGGAAGATTCAATTTTTTAAAAGTATATTTCATACTTAACAGGAGAGTTTTGTAAGTGCTACTGTCTTTTGAATGCATGGATTCCTGTTCCTTCCATGGAGAGCCTTGTTGCGCCAGAAGTAGTGCAGGGCTGATGATGACCATCCAAATGATGATCCAGTCCAGATCAGAAACTAGGAATTCCTTTTCTCGCAGACCTATTCTCATTATCCAGTCTATCAAATATTTACAAGGTCCCCATCTTGTGATATCTCATTCCATTACAAAACTTTTTTTTTTCAGGTATGAGGAAAAATTATATGTTCTGGAATGGATTCTAACTCTCATTCAGAATAATTAGCTGAAATAAATTATTGATTTCAACACAGATTTTCACCAAGGTAGATTATTTCAGATACTGGTTGTATTTCTTTCAAGCAGAGGTTGCTGGAGTCTGGAAATAAAGAGATCTTTCCCTTTAATTTTCTTTAGTTGAGTGGCATCTATTATCTCCCCGCTGCATTAGTGATTTCTGTAGGAACCTTTAAATCAAGGGGAGTTTGAGAGGAGGATGTTGATTTGAGTGCATCCACCAATGTCTTATTTCCTTAAAGAAATTCTATCATATCCTCATTTTAATTTTCTATGGTTGTCTTTAGTGTGGCAAATATAAACCTCTTTTTTTCTTCAAGTTCTCATCTCACACTATTTGCTTTATTAAAAAGAATTAAAAAAAAAAAAAAGAGAAACAAAGTGATGATTTGATCATTTTCTTCACGGCTGTTGTCATTAAATCCCTAAGGCAGCTCTCTCATCCCATTTGGATAGCAACACCCCATTCTGATATTTCGAACAAGTCCACTGCAGAATAACAGTCTTGGTGCTGTCTTTTCTTTCAACCTGGAATGGCTGTACAGGGTGGGAGCTTGTTAATTTGGATGGAGATGTTATATTTTAGCTTAATTTTGTCCCACTGGGTATCAAGGCATTAAATGAACGCTCAACAATGTCATCTCATACAATGTAAGAAAATTTACTGGTACCAGTGGGAGTCCCTAAGTGTATTACATGTTGTGTGTGCAGATTTCTCTAGTCCTCATAATCCCCAGAATGGTCAGGTAATACCACCTGTGCCTGTGTTTTGCCACTTATTCCATGTGGAGCTTTGAACATACCGTTTAACTTACCTAAGAGCCAGAGTGTTCTGCTAGCTACTCTCATGGATACCATGCTCACTCAGAAAAACACTGCTCTCACTATTTATTATTCTTGTTTAATTAAAATGGTCTAATACACTCCATAATAACTTGAATGCTCTGGGGTTTTTTTTGATGAATGATAAGGAAAACTGTTAAAAAACTGAAATTAGGAAAAAGTTGAAAATGCACAGCTTCAGATACAGCTTTTGATTTTATTTCTGTAGTAATAAAACTGCACTAGTTTTGCCCCTGTAGTGTTGATTGTTGTCTAGGACTTTAAATTTCTGTCATTAGGAAAGTGCAGGAGGCAACGTACTTGTGCAGTTATGAGAAATATAAAAAGAAGGGATCCAACTGTGAGTGCATCTCCCACTGAGCCAAAATTTACTGTGTTCTTTCTTTTTCAAATTGGTCTTTTTGCAAAATCAAGGAAAAGTGGCAAAGGAAATGAAAGTAGCTATATTTAATATAATCTTCATTGAAATCCAAAGAACAAAAACTGTTCCTGCTTAAATTAATGCAGGACAGATAAATAATGCCAGCAGAGCAATTAGCACAAACAAAACAGCTTGCAATTTAGCTCCTGTGTAGTATCCTCAGTGTCATTGTTAATTAGTTGGAACAAAACTGCATCTTTGTCACAACTGTCACAGGATGGTAGACAAAGTTTTCACGTTTTTAAAATTCTGTCCTTGCCTGTTAATTACAGGGTTCTCCATATTGGCAGTCTCATGGATGGCAAAGTATTAATGGACTTCAAGTAATGTGTTGAAGTTTGGAGAGCTGCAAAATATAGGGCTTCAATTAGATGGAAAGCTAGTATGAGCAAGCGTAAGTGCAAATCAACCTGAGGCTCTCATGAATTTTGGATAGGAGAAAAAGATTAAGGAGGTATTTCTTAGTTTCATACTGGGACATAGGACCCAGCTGGAGATTTCTTTCCCAGAGAAGCTGGAATTTTATGCACAGAATACAGGTCCACTGTGACGTCATTGGTTTTACATATATTAAAAAGACTCATCAGTGGAAATTTACATATTTCACACTGTTGGCCAAGAAGTTAGAGATTGCAAGGTTCTTTCCTAAAAGAGAACTGATCAGGGGACGAATGTCAGTTCAAGAGGGACAATTATTAAAAAATGTGGAGAGTTATCACAGTGTGAGTACTTGTTGCTTGATTAAAATGATTGAAGAAATTACTTGTCATTGAAGTAATCCCTTAGAATGTCATGTAATGCATTTCTGCAATACTTCTTTTAATACTCTATCCCTCCTCCCTTAAAAATAAAAGGTTTTCCATATGTTTAGAAAGAAAATTCAAACAGGAGGCAAAGGAACCTGAAGCAAAGGGAGCAAATACAAACTGCAACAAACATTGCTGCATTTTCAGTGGGTAAGTTGAGTAAGAGAACTTAATAAACTATTGCCTGGCCCAAAATACTGCTTATCCTTAATTGGCCAAAATATAGCTGACCATACATTTAAGCAATCTGGCAATCACACGCAGTTGCATAATGTTAAAAACAATTGGATGATGTAAAACAGTTAGAGATAAATAGTTGCTGCAGCATAAAAAGTTTCTCAGCAGGTGAACATACACACAAGGGGTGTTTTCATCAACTCCCTTATCTAACACACTGACTTGCCCACTCTGTCAAAGTTAAACCTTGACGTTGTGGGCAGCACAAGGACTGGCAAAGAGGAGGCTGCTGTGTCATTTTAAGTTTCAGAAAATGTGACTTTGGATCTTGTTTAACGTGCGCCCCAGTTTTGCAAAAGATTTGCAGCACAGGCCTGTACTGTCTGATGTAATGTTTGATTTTTTTCTAAATGGAATCAGAAGCTTGTGATAAATCCTGAACTAATTATTGTGTGTCACTACACCATTGTAGATCACAAGAAATGAAACGGTTTTGTCATATCTTGTGCTTGTCACCTAGAAATATTGTACAGCCATCTTTGCTAGGATTATGGGATGCACAAGGTTGTGAAGTGATCAGGTCACCACAGATTGAGCCCTGTGTTTTTTACAGATCCTTCTCAAACCAGCCTTTTTTTTCTCTAGCTACAGCTGTTATTTCTAGCCATTTGTTTACCACATAGTCTGAACAGATTTTGAAGCTTTTTCTGAGCTTCTTCTTCTGGCTGTTTTATGTTTGCTAACATCTATGTGCTCCCATAAGTCATAAGTGTATACAGGCATTTCTCCAATTAGATGCTTTATTAACAAAAAAATGTGATTTCCAGTGGATGAATATGTACAATCTCCAAATACAGTAAAATGTATGAAAATGCTATGATTCATTTTGATCTAAAAACTTTAAAACCGTAAAGACAGAGAGCAACAATACCTCATGGATTAAATTTTGATCCTTCTTAAATAAATCTGCATCCATTTTATTCTGTTAGCTGTCTGAAAAAAAAAAAAAAAATCATTCATCCTGAGCAGTAACAGCCGTCTGGGCTCTGCCTTTTCAGTATCATCTACCGTTCAAAGTTATCTCCTTATTTAATTCAGTTTCAAGAGGAGATTTCTACTTGCCATACCTTGGTGGCTTAGGACTGCCACATTATGCAAAGTTTTCTCTCTTCTGCGGCTTTGCTTTTTTTTCACTTTTTCTTTATGTTTCACCTGGATGACTTCATGGTTACATGAACACTTTTGTAAAATCATTTAGCCACACTTTTATCATCTTTTCCCCGATGGGTATGTGGAACAGCGCTGATTTTTCGGCAGCTGTGTGGCTTCTCTCTGTGCTCCCTTTTGCTTTAATTTTCTCTGCTGCATTCATTCTTCCTGACCTAATATCACATTTTCTAAAGCTGGACAGTCAAAGAAATTACATTTCCAGAAGTTGATAGGATCAAACTCATCACTCCAGGAAATCATATTTACTAAGATTATGTGTTCAGGTTACAGGGGAGATTAGGAACAGCAGCTGTAGTCAGTCTATATTTTATGCTGTTCCAGGCAATTTATTCTTAGGATCTGCTCTGCCCACTAAGAAGTAGCAAATGCCTAGTGCCCATCTTGCTGTGTACGACAGGAAAACTCAGATCACTGAATTAAGTGCAGAGCAGGATTAAACCATGCTGCAGAAAAATGGGTTAGAAGTTGTTAGTGAAGTGTTTTAATTACTGTGATCGATTGGCATTTGACAGAAACAGCTATGGTTGGATTCAGTCGTTGTTTTCTAACCAGAGTTTGCTGTGACATTTTCCTTTGGCCTTTTCATTCAAGGTGTAAGTCTATCATCATCAGCTGCCCCTTGGTCTGTGTCAATCACAGAAAAGTCCTTATACTTTCCCCCTTTTTGGAAAAATCTTCTGCCATGAAAGTCGTGAACATCCTGAAACACTTGTAAGCAGAGGCAGGAAGTGTTGGCCTAAAGGTGGTGGGAGAAAAGTGCTGCTGGAGGTCAGGGCTAGGATTTAGCTGGTTTGGCTAAGCAAGACTCAATGGGCAGGAGGAGTGAGCAGGCTGGGGCCTTCCCTGCTCTTGGGGCTAAATAGAAGCATACCAGCCTGAGGAGAAAATGTTCTCCAACTGTGCAGGTATTTCTCTTTACTCATTTGGATTCTTTTGAGTGATTCTTCACTTAAAGAGCAAGGATTGCAAGGAACACACAGGCCTTAGGGTACCATAATTTCAGAACACTGATCTACCATATGGTTACTACAGCAAACCTTCCCTAGGCAGCAAAAAAAAAACAACAACCAAGAATAAGATATTTACAAATTGAACTTTGTAAAAGCCATTGGGAGGCTTACACAGTCTCTGCTTTTACTATGCAGGTTAAATAATCCCTATTTGTCTGTTGGTTTCATAAGAACCAAATTCAGAGCTCATTCTACAGCAAAACTTCCTGAGGGAGAGCAAATTGCACTAATAAAATCAGTGGTATAAGGATTATGTGATAATACTATGAATTCATTGAATAATTAAGTCAGAAGGGATCTCTGGAGACCATCTAATCCAAGCTCCTGCTCAGTGCAGGGCCACCTTCAAAGGCAGATCATGCTGCTGATTGACTTATTCAGCTTTTCTAAGGATAGAGATTCATTACACTTCCATTACTAGGAGTGCAAGAGTACGTCTTTTATTGGATGAAGTTGTTCTTTCAGTGCAAACATTTACCTCTCTATTAACTAGCAAATTTTCAGAATAGTATATTTGGATACAAACTCCAGGTCTGAATAAATATAAATGGGAAAATCCGAAGCCAGGTCACTAAGTAAAGGAAATGACCCACTACAGCTTGAACCTTATGAGTACTGAAGACTATTTTGCTAATCTGTATGATAGAATCAAAATCCTAAAAAGATCTATGACAGGAAAGTAGGCTCAATTGAAAGGCTGAGATCAGAAGAACTTATCACATCTGTCAAACCTTCCACTCCATACCGTTACTGGCATTTGTAACAAATAAGCAAGAACCAAAATGCATCAGTTTCTTAGCTAGGGTTTTTGTGCTCAGGCTGGTCAAAGAAGAGAGCAGAGAAAATATTACCTCAGAAGATATAAGGATCATTGTTAATAATGCAGCAAAAGCTGTCAGCATGAAAGAAAATGGGACATTTATCAGTTTCAAGCTGGATACAGATATAGTGCCAGCAGCAGAGACATTACTTCTGAAAGAAAATCCACAAACAATAGAAAGTGAAAAGGTAAAATTCATATTCGCTGTGGTGACCTAACCCTCTCAACAGCACATATGAATTAAATTTAATGGTAAATAAGCTGGAAGAAATGCAATTTTTAATAATACCAGAGAATAAAAGACCCATTATGGGTTTAAAAAAAAAAAACACACACATAAAATCATTGCTTTTATTTAGGTGTGTGCTTATTGGAATGGGAGCTAAGTAGGACAGGGAAAAAACTTTCAACAGAATTTGGAATAATACAGAAGAAATATGGTCACTTTTTGATGTTTTTAGGAAGTTCACCTTAGGGTTAATACACATAAAATTCAGTAAGTTGCTTTCTCTGGAAGTCATAGAGGTAGAGGAAAGAATGATATGGCGGTGCTGTCATTGATCTCTGTAGTAGGAAAGTGGATCCCTTCTTCACTTCTTCTGCCCAGTGGGCATGATGAAGCTGTCCCCTCATTGTACTATTTATTGAAACTGGAGCCTGATTTGGTCAATGCTTTCTGAGAGTCTGTGGGATTCCTTTCCATGGGACCTGAGGGTGGGAAAGGTGCTGCTTTTGAACTAGAGAAGAGCGGGGGATGCACAGAGCTGCTCTAGGGCACAGATACTGGTGTGCTGTCAGCATGCATGCTGCAGGCTCCACTCAGCTCTAACGAGGGAGCACAGGCGCTTCCATAATTAGCTCAATATTTGAGCCGGTGAAAAACTCTGGGTGAACTACCTTTGTTTTTTTCTGAGTCTGAATCAGAGTGTCATTGTTTCCTCCAACTAAGATGTTGGATGGGCAGGAGGAGGTTAATCTGAGATGGATTAGACAGGGAGTAAATGTATGTACTTCCTATCAGTATTTTAGGCTCACAGGAGGTTTTTCAGAATGTTCAAACTTAATTTAAACTCAGGATGAAAAACTGCCACTTCTCTTATTTATAGAGCAGGCTTGTCAGCTCTGCGATTTGAGTGATTTGTAAATTCCTCTCGGCCTAAAAATTGTAGCCAGGAACTGCACCCACAGCTCTTCACTGGCTTGGGGAATTGGTGCTGAGAAGAACAGGGCTGGAGAAGCCATACAAAAGAACCTCTATCTCATTCAATATAAACAGCTGCAGTGGCAGACTGCTTGGTTTGCTTGGACAGCCTCATGGATAGTGGTTAAAACAACTAGCTTCAGCTGCAGCCATCCCTGATGGGTTGATCTGTCTGAAGCTTACTGCTCGTATTGCAAGAGGTTGGTTCCCACCTGAACAGCAAGTGTGAAGTGTGTGATGGCCCACATGAACACGTGGATCTGCTGTGTGTGGCTGGGCAGCATGTGCAGAGAAAGCCATAGAGGCTCCATTTGGGTGGGATTTGTCTAGCGATGGCAAGTATTAACTGTGTAAAGCAACATATGAAGTGAAAGGTCATTCTCATTAAGCTGTGACTTAATATTGTTGTTAGTATCCCTATCTCTTGTGGGAAAGACATGGCATGAGATAGAGCTCACATACTATTGGGTGTCCTTGGGCTCCACAGTGCAAAAGATGCAGAGCTGGTCTGGAGAGGTGGGATGTGGCACTCTGGGTTAAACACTTTTACAATGTCTTAAATGGCCGTCTGTTCTCCTGTAGTGTCAGTGCCTTCCTGACTTCACTCTGTCAAAGTTTATCTTGAGGGAGTTGCAGTTTTAGAGGTTGTGCAAGACAAAACTCTTGAGAGACTTGAGATTGTGTGCTTTGTGTGCAGAAGGCTTTGAAAACAGGTGCCAGGTGGGACAAAGGATTGTGGTGATCTATCATCTTTCCTTGCTACTTTAACTGTATCCAGTAATGAACATGTAGTTTGGCCAGTGTATAGCATAGCTTACAATTTGTATGTGCTTAAAGAATGAGGCTTGGACTATAGTTCATTGAATATTTTTCATTAATTAAGTGCACGGTGTATGGATAGCTGATGTCCAATTCTGTGAACTTTCACTATCTCATCAGGAAAACTGCCGCATTGAAACTGCCAATCAGATCTTAAAAGGAGAATAAAACTCCTTTTTACAAAGCCTCAGAGAGGCTATGTATACCTTAGTCATCTTTTAATTTGTCATGTTAATTTATGAGTAGTAAAATGACTTTTGTTAATGTCTGCAACTTCAACTTGTCAATAAGCAAACTGAATACAAATATCATCCTTAATGCTTCAAGGGAGTTGTGATGAAAAACATATTTGTTTAGAAAAAAGGCATGTTTGCTCCAAGATCTCAGAAGTTAATGTCTGAAGATTTTCATGAGGTTAATGTTGAAGCTGGACACACTTTATATTCAGTCAGTCTGGCATTGATTCACATATTGTGTGACAGTAATGGCCGAAGGTCCTCAATGTCTTCTATTTTTCTTTTTGAATGATCTCATGACAGTGCAGCTGCGTATTCGGTGTGCCTGCTGCCGGGGGTGACATAGCAAAGGAAAGCATGGTAGGGCTATTATTTTACCCTTTGGTTCTCTTCTGATATTAAATAAGTCCTTAAAAGCCCATCTTCCTGAAGGAGAATGGGAACTTGCCTCATTCCTCATATTCTAATGAAGGAGGCATTCAGTTAGGAAAAGGAATTGCTTTGAGTCCCTTCATATACAGTCAGTACTTAGAGAAGGGTAGAAATGACTGTCATTAAGTCTTACCTCTGGCTTTATATTAATGTATTTTTAACAGTCAGTTTAAAACTGCAAAGAGTTCTCTTTCCTGTCAATGTTTGGTGATGGAATAGGTACCTCAAGTTTAAAAGAAAGTCTTGCTTTGAGTAAAGTAATCTGTGCGGTTGTTAAATTGTTGATTGTTAATGGAACTTGCAAAGAATCACAGTGAAACAACTGGAAAATGGGGAAAAAGATTAGATAAAAATTGCTGATATCGCATTTGTCCATCTTGTTCATGACTGTGACAAGACCTGGCATATGTTTAAGAAGAGGATGAGTGGTCTGATGTCAATTATGCATCTATCTTAGTCATCAGTGAACAGCTTTTGTAATGTTAATGAACAATAACCTTGTTATTCAAATACTGATCTACCTATCTTGGTATTTTGTAAGAGGAAGTACTAGATATATTCAGACATAGGAAGTAAGCAGTTATTTTATATTTTGAATATATAGAAAGTTTCTCTCTTTTTTTTTTTCTTTGTGTGAGAAGTTGCTTTGTACCTTGAAAGAAGATTGAGAAGACAAATTACTGCCAGTGCTTTTGTCTTTACGGTACCTCTGGGTATTTTCCTCAGAAGTACAAATGCATAATCATTTGGGGGATCTAGGAAAGATGTTGACATAGCAGAATACTGAGGAAGAGGCTGGCCACAGGCTAGCTGTGCTTTTCTCGGGGAACGTGTTCTTTATCTGCCTTTCAGTATTAGGGAATGGACTTTTATATTAGGAAAGAGGACAACAGAAGCATGAGGAATCATTTTGTGTAAGAGAGGAACACAAATGGTAATCAGTAGAAAACATCAGAATGGATCATAATCAACACTAAAGTGCTGCCACTGCAAATCCCAGGCTGAAGACTCTGTTCATGTATATTTCCACAAAGCATCATGATATTCAAGGGGAAAACAAAGATGTGAATCGAGGTGGAGAGCAGAAGGGAGAGCTGTGCCACTTGTGACAATACATTAGTAGTTTTGGCCATGTGATTGGTATGTTGAGCCTAGCACCAATCTGGTCCTTCTCATCTTCCCTGTTTTCTTTTGCATAAATACTGACTTTCACAGAATAGTACTAAAAAAACAAGGACTGTGAGATGGACAGTGTGCAGCAAGAATGTCATCATTGAAACCCTGAAAGGGATATAATAATTCAGGCTGTAAATGAAGCCAATGACTTTTAGGACTATACTAATGGTTTTTATTAAGAACTGAATACCAATATGCCCAAATTTGCATGGTTTCTTCTGTCCCTCTCCTGTCCCTCTCCCCTTTTTTCTATTTTCTAATCTAGACAAAAGGTCTATAAAAAATAATGATGATTTCTGGACATTGTATTCAGAATCTAGCTATGGCTTACAACCAAACTTGGGATGGGTGACATACACATTCAACTATTCACATGAGAAATGGGATTTGAATCCCAATGAGAAGCAAACCAAAACACGGCTTGGCTGCTCCAGTCAGGCACGATTACTATTCTCTGTAGTGCTGTTCAGAGACAGACCTGTATTTCTGATCCAGATGTACAGGACAGCACTCATGATGGATGTTGTTTCTGCAGTTACTTCCTGATATGTCTTTGGTAACGGGCGGATTGTCACTCCCAAGACATACACACTAGGAGCACAGAGATGCTGCACTCTGTGTGGATTTTCAGGCTCTTGGTCCCAGCACCAGCTTTCAAAACACTTTGTACACAAAGAAACAAATGACCCAACTTCTGGCATTACCATGGGAGAAGGATACCAAAAAGATGTGTAGCAACAGAAAAGATGCAAAAAAGCATTCCCCTCTCAAAATGGTTTCCATTACAGCAAAAAGAGATGGGGGAGCAATTTTAATTGCTACACAGTGCTTCTCCAGGGATACTTGTCTTAAGAAAAAAGTATGAGCTGCTTTGGTGCTGTAAGAGGCTGCTAAGAGCTTGCAGAGGCCCCAAACCTTTCAGCTCTGGGTAGCTGCAAACTGAAAACCACCAAGCTAATTTCAGGTTTAATGGCTGTGATGCTCATTAGCTGAACACCAGAAATAAAAAGAAAAAAAAAAGACCTTGAACAAAACTATCTTATTCCAAAAGTATGTAATGCACTTTAATTACAGAGAGGAGAAAAGGAGATAAAAAAGCAGTCAGCCTGAACTTGGGCAGCTCTAGCACCTGAAAGGGAGACTGAAACAGAAATGGTGCCGCACCTATAAATAAGAGCCTCAAAGCAAATATTTTTGTCTCAAATTGCACGTTGTCAGCATCCCAAAATTGCAAATTATCTTCCCCCTCTCAATCTGCTGCTAGTCTAACTGTGCAGATAAACTTACACTGAACTCACTATTTACCAGCATCTCTTACCAAGCTTTTCTATGTGCTGTCTTGGGCATGTGGTGAAGTGGCTGGGGTAGTATTTCCGATGCTCTCTGAGACTTTCTCAGAGCTTATTCAGTGTGTAGCAGGGCTTAAAAAGATATTTCCTCCATGTCACTACGGTGCACTGAAGAAGCAATGTATGCAGTATTACCCTCAGAGGAAGCAGTTTCTCATAGAGACCCTATGGGCATCACTAAGTCTAAACTTCTGCTTGCTATCAGAAATCCCTCCCATGCTTTGCATTGTGAGGAGGAGAAGGGAAAACATTTGTGGGATGGCATTTCTTCTTCTAGTCTTGCTGAAGATCTCTCACATAAGTCCAGAAAGAGGAATACATCAAAGTCAGCCTGGTGGAAATTTTGGAGTTTTTGTGTGCATTCCTTGCTGGTTCAGGCTGGAAGAGCATCAGGTGTGTATGGATGGGAAGGAGCGAATGTTTTCTTTGTCAGCATTGTCTTGGAAGGGCAGTTCCCATCACCCACAGCAAGCCTGGAAAGATGGGTTTGTGCATGTGCCTGTGAAGACCAGGACAGCTGGGAAGCACTGCTGGAGGGATGCTGAGCCCAGAGAGCATCCAGGCTCGGGCACTATTTTCCAGCATGCAGTGGACACCTGCCAAATGGATAAAATATGAAAATTGTATATAAAATTGTTGAACTCAAATGGTCATTGCTTGCTGGCCAGTTGGAGTCAAACCTCACTACTAAATCTCTTTCACACCAATGTGCACACAAACACAATTGGGTATCTTCTGTAGTGGGTCTGGCCCTCAATGTCCTTTGGTGTCTACTGCCCAGACCTCTTCTATTCACCAGCTGCTCTGTCCTGCAGTTGTCTAGTGCAGATTTACACAGACCAGAGAGCACCCTCAGCCATGTAAACCTCTGGGAATGAAGTGTACCTGCAGCAGCCTGCAGTGGTCAGGAACACGCCTTGGCTGCTTCCATCCATCCTTCACTCCTTTCTCAAGTTTTTGCTCCTCCCTGATCTACTCTGATACCTGGCCTTTCCTTAAACATCACACAATAAGTTTATCAATTCTCCATAATTCCCCTCAAATATCTCATAATTTTTCTCTTGTCCTTAAGACCCATTATAGTCTTATTTCCCCCTTCTTATCATTTACAAAGTTTTTGCTGAAGATTCTCAGAGCATTGTGTAGTTCCTGCAATGTCTCATCAGCTGGGAGTGTGAGAACTCTGGTCTTTGGTAGAGACTTTGCTTCCTTATTTTCATTTGGGCTCCTGTTCCTGCATTTTTAATTTATTGCTTCTATTTCTGTCTCTTGTCCCAGTCTTCTATGCTCAACATCCCATAATCCAATAATCTTGTGAAGCAAATAGCCTTTCAGTCCTCACAAAGGTACTTTGCAGTCTTCTCCAACAGAAGTTCAGAGGATCTTGCTGGATCGGGGGCAGGAAATGGTTCTGTTTAATTTTACTCTTGTGTGAATTTTGGATTAAAAATGCATACAAACTCTCTAGAACAGCCCAGCAACTTTAAATACTAAGAACTCAAGTTAATGGATAGGAAGAAAACTAAGCATAAGATTTGTATGAAGGCTCATTAAATTACAAATCACTGAATGACTTGAAATGAGATTAAAATGTGAGTTCTTTAGTCTATTTTAAGATGTTTTACTATTATGTTTTTTATTATGTAAAAGTTAAGCTAGTCATTTATAAAATCATCTAAATGCACCTTTTTCACCTTCTGTTCTCAGATTTGGCAGTGAAAAATTGTTCTGATTGCAGTTTCTTGAAGTGTAATTACTTTGTCAAAGGAAAATATAATTAGAACTGATATTTAAAATGCACTATAATTGTATTTAAGCCATTTGATAATTTGGTCACGTACTGGATGTTTTGTTAATTTAGCAATAGCTAACAATACTAGAGTTGGAAAATTGTCTGACAGTTTCTCTTTCCTGTAGGTTTTTTTTTTTTTTTTTTTCCCTTAAAAAAAAAAAAAAAGAAATTTGAAGAAAAAAAAAGAAAAAAAAAGAAACAGCTCATGCTATGCTCCAGCCTTCCCTCTATTCACAGAAAGGAGCTGTAGACACCCACTTCCACTCTTTCCCAGAAGAGCTTCATTGACTGCGGAGCAAATTGTGCAGAAGCAATTCTCACATTGATTTGACACCCTGACTCGATCAGGTTCTGTTTGAGCAACAACTGGAACATAATACTTTGTCATCCTAAGATTTTCTGTCTTAGAAGTGTGATATGGACAACCAGTTGGGGGTTAGGAGTTGGGTATTTGCAGCAGATTCATCGCTCAGGGACATTGACATTTCTCAGCTTTACTTTCCTGTAACATAGGGTTGGTTGGTGCTTACGAGCTCCTCTGGGGGTGGAAGGAATTCAGCACATTGTATCTTTGGAGCTTAAAACAGTAATTCTTGTATTAGTTACTGTCTGTTTGAAATGATCTCTTAATAGTACAAAGTAAGGAATTCCCATGACTCATCCTTAAGATGTCAAAATTATCCAAGCAGCACTCACCTCCCCTTGCTACTAATGGACAACATTCATCACAGGTTCACAACATCATAAAATAGAATTGCTTGAGTTGGAAGTGACTCTTAAAGGTCATCTAATCCAGCTCCCCTGCAAAGAGCAGAGAAATCCTTTCCACATGAAGTCAGCAATGTGTTCATAGTGGTGAGCACAGCCCTGGGACAGAGGATGGGGGCATGGCCTCACATAGCAACCATGGCAGTCAACACATGGTGGCTCTGTATTTTTGGCCAGGGAAATCCAGAGCTTTGAATCCCTTGATGCCTGTACTGTGACAGAGGCATACCAGATGTGTCAGATACGAGGAATGACCATGACGCACACCAGATGGGTCACACTTGGTGGTGAGGACTGGGCACGGGCAGTATCAGGCCATTTGGCTGCTGCTGCAGCCAGCCTGCAAATAGCACAGTGCTGTGCTAGACCATGCTGATGGTGGAGTCCAGATGCAGTACCCATTACTGAATCTAAATCCAACTCTGTTTACAAGCAGGAATCACATTTTCATCTCGGGAAGCAACAGAAGGCAGGCAATCCAGCAAAAGCTGCTGCATTAGCGATTGCAAGCAGGGCTGGGATGGGCTTGGGAGGGACCTGTGCAGAAGCTCCTGGAGTGGCTGTGGCAAATGGCAGGGGAAGGATATTGTCCTGCTTTTCTCTGGGATAGATTTCATTTCCATTGTAGAGGATTGCAGAATATTGTGGTTTGGATTTTTGATGGAAACAGTGGTAACAACACACTGATGTTATAGTTGTTGCAGAGCAGTCCTGCACGGAGAAGCTTTTCCTGCTCCTCATGCTACCCTGCCAGCAAGGGACTGGGGCTGCACAAGTTGCTGGGAGGGGGCACAGCCCAGACAGCTGACCCAGCTGGCCGAAGAAGTGTCCCATAACCATCAGGTGTCATGCCCAGCAATAAAAGCTAGAGGAAGAAAGGAGGAAGGGAGAATGTTTAGAGTGATGGCCATTATCTTCCTGAGAAATTGTTACTGCACAACAGGCGAACACATTCATTTCTGCTGTATCATGTAAGAAGGTCTATTGTACAGCTCAAGGCATATATACACATATCTACAGGGCTTCCTAGGGATGGTATTTAATGCAGTACAGAGAAGGAACACCACTTGGATGCTACTGTAAGTCGAACCATAGGGAGAAGTCCTGAAGAGGCAGCATGCAGCAAAGAGGAATGTGTGTGAGTGCAAATGCATCTCCAAGAGAAAGGAATGGGCAGAGAGTGTTGCTCCTGCACAGATCCAGTGTTTGTTAGGCTTCTGGCCTTGAAATATTTTCTATGAGAGACAGAAAATAAATATTTACTCACTTTTTCTAAAAGCTCTTCTTGAAAACACTTATGAAGCGCACATAATTCAGTGATGGGAGCTGTCTGATGCAGGGAAGGACTTTGCTTTTTCAGGGAAGGACTTTGCTTTCTGAAGGCATCCTTCTATTTGGGTTGCAGGCAGAGGACTTCCACAGGCACATGAAGAGGCAACACAGTGGATTATGGGGTTTTCAGTAGTGATCTCTCCAATGCTCTCCTACTAGCTGATAGGACTTGGAAAACATTGTAAAAACCGATGGAGACTGGGTATGGTTGTGAACAGAAAGATTTATTTATTTACTTTTATAGTGGAAAATCCAGGTGTCCAGGTGTCTCTATGCAGTAAAATTTTCGGGGGTAAAGTGGGGGAGGGGAGGAGGTGGAGTAGGTAACAGTATGTAACTCCCTCAGGATAACTTTTCTGCTTCTATGTAGTATTTTGCTCTTGGAATTTTTTTCAGAAGACTTTTCATGGACCCCATTAAAGTCATCTTTGATTTGTTTGAGTCTCAGGGCATTTCAGCCTGGTATCACTCAGTCTAGTTTTCATTGCAGGCAGCCAAACAAAATTTAGTAACATTACAAAGATGTTTGCCTTTTTTTTTTTTTTTTTTGTCTCATAAGGAGCCCTGGTGACACATTTTGTTTGCCTTGAACAACATTGAACGTCAGTAGTGGAAGATTGCTGACCTGAGTACTAGACCCAGGATAAGGCATCTCCATCAGCAGAAGGACAGATATGGATCTGGCTTTATGGTGCTGAATTGTGAGGGCCAACAAAGTAATTATTCTGATGTATCCATGGGCAAAACTGCCCCCCAGCGAAGAACCATTCCTGTGAATGTTGGGGCTGCTCTGCATCTTGCTGTCAGCCCAAACTGCCTGCTGATCCCTGGGGAAGTTTAAAAGGGGGAAGTTTTTCCTGAGCCCAGTAAGTTTATGGTGTTTTTCTGCACAGATCAGGATTGTGGTTATTTCATCCTTCTTCTACGTTTTACTGCTTTTTCCTCCTCTTTTTTTTTTTATTTTTATTCTTTTTTTTTTTTTTTTTTTTCCCAACTGCCTTTCACCCAAATCCCTCTTTTCCATTTATGTGCCTCACTTCCATCTTTTCAGATCTGCTCCTGCTGCATGCTGAGTTGTTTTCTTTTAACTGGTCCCTCAGCAAGACCTCCCCAGTTCCTAGAACCCACTGGGATCAGACAGATGCCTCTGACCTTAGCTAAAATCCACCACTCTTCTCTCATAAGACAGGAAGAGAGGAGGAAGAGAGGAGTCTCCCAGGCTGGTGGGCTTTCTGACCACTGCTGCTCTTTGGGAAAACCTTCCTCAAAAACAATGGAGCCACCTCTCTGCTCCTACAGCTCCAATAGCTCTTGCTTTAAACCAAGATTGCCGTGCTGTTTTTTTACTAGAGATTACAAGATTAGGTTCCAATAAGTTTGGAGAAATGAGGTTTCAGCTAGAACAGAGAGACCCTATTAATAACTAGAGAAAAGTAAAAATGTAAGATCCATGACTTGAATAGTTGCCGTGGCATTTTATAACACCCAGAGCACAGGGAAAGAGGCACTGAGAACACGTGAGATCAAAAACCACAAGAACAGACAAGCAGGCTGGCATCAGCAACGCACTGAGTACAGTGTCATCAGCATCTCTTAATGGTCCAGCTTTTAAAAATAATTGTTTGTTACTAAAAAGTCATTAAATTTAAATATTTTTAAAATATGTTATTATTTTATTTTATTTTATTTTATTTTATTTTATTTTATTTTATTTTATTTT